>NC_041339.1:18514183-18814183 GCF_004354835.1 Perca flavescens | reverse complement strand
ACAATTTACACTCACAATTTACACTGTGTTTGTTAAAAATCACTAGACACAGGCCGAAAAATACACACACACATGCTCTGGTCCTATACATGCACAAATGGAGAAATGTCCAAGTGAGTGGGTTAGTGTTGGACCAGTGACCCTCCAGTTCCCAACCCAACTCCCTACGGACTGAGCTACTGCCACCCCTAAAGTTGTTTACTATCTAAATGTGATTAGTGCAATGGCAATCCATCCAATGATTGTTAAGATATTTCAAAGCCACAAAAATGGTACTATAGAGAAAGATTCTGCAAAAAGTCAGTGGGCTTCATCCTCTGGAGATCATGAATGTCTGTACAAAATGACAATACATCTAGTAGTTTAATTTTTCTTCAAATTATTCTTTGGGCATTTCGGTTTTTGTATGGTTTTAAAAATGTGAGATATAAGACGTTATTTATTGAGCTTTAGAGGTGCTGGAAGGCAGGTTTATATTTATTTATAATTGGACAAAGTCAGGCTAGCTGTTTCCCTTGGTTTGCAGTCATTGTGCCAAGCTAAGCTAACCATCTCCTAGCTCCAGCTTGGTTTTAACTGAAAAGTTATGAGAGTGGTATCATTCTTCTCAAGCTTCTTTGACAAGAACGCAAATTAGCATGTGTCTCAAAATGTTGAACTATTCCTTTAAATAATGACAGGGTTTGAAGGTGTTTATATATAGTATATCACCATTTGTCAAAAATAAATACAATCCACTGTTTCTGGAAACCAGCTCCAGTATTTCATAAATCCCAGCTTGATGTGGGTTTGGGCACAGGGACAAAATGTCTGCACATTTCTTGAGTGTGGTCACAGATTTCTGACTAAATAATACTAATAACAGTGAAAATATTGTCACAACTCTACATATTCTGTAATCACATAATAAACCTATTCCATGTGAGTCATCCAACTGAATGAAACACTTTGTCTCAAAGTTTTAAACCTCCTACTGTACATATGAAATCAATAAAGCATACTCTTAATCACTGTCAGTCCAACTATAAATCCTACACAACTTGACACATTTGAACCTTGCATTTCAAAGCTCCTTCACTCTTCTCTCAATGCTAAGATTATTCTTATTCTAGGGTTTGGACTTGAGGTTATGACATTTGGGGGTCCTGTGCTGCAGCAGCGGTCCCGCCTGGTTTTTTCCATGAGGCCTGAGGATTGGAAGGAGCTGAAGCTTTGTAGAACAGATGTTCCCGCTCAGCTCTAAACCAAATTATGCAGTCAAGCTTACAGCCATGGGCCAGAACCGCACAGATGCTGATTGAATGGCAAAGGGGGCAACAAAAGTAGATCAGGCTCAAATCTGGTCAGCCGTTGAGACCGTTACATAAAAACGATATTGACATCACTATGGAGACTAAAAGGAGAGCTGGAGGCTTTGGTCTGGGTACCCGTCTCCAGGCAGCCGTATGGATGCGTGTGTTGGTTTTCATGAGAACTCAAGATTGGGTATTGTCGTGTTTATGTTTTCGATGTATGAAAAAGGTAGCCTGCAAATGGGTGTAACAACAAACTATAAGCAATCACACTATCGTAACACTGGTGAGGATTTGTCACACTGAGATCATGAGTCCAAGTCCCAGAACATTTTGACCAGACAGCATACTGTAAATAGTCTGTAAATATTTTTTCCATTATATTTCTTTTTAAATCAGTTAACTGTTCAGAAGCATTGTCTGTACACTATTTCTATAGTCTCTGTCTTGTGAAACCATGAATCGCCAAAAATAAAATAATATAGGCTATAATTAATATCAGGGTTTCCCCCTGTTAGTTGCCCCCCACCAGGCCTAAGCCACTGGGGAAAAAATGTTTAATGTATTTTTAAGATGTTTTTTAAACTAGTTACAGTGCGGCGGCTCAGTTTGAAACTTAGACATAGTCATATTTTCAAAACCTCCAGTTAGCTTTTAGCATTGACTTAATGTAGAGCCCTATGAAATCTTTCTTATAGCTTTTTTAAATTCTCCATTTCGCGATTCCATCCATGATTCTGTTTTCAAAGACACTATTTGGCTCTACATTAATGAAGACACTTGCCACCGGTCTGACAGCTTTGCTGGGGGAAACACTAATTAAACATTTCATGAGCTAAAAGCTAAAAAGTCTTGTCTTCAGCTTTTTTGTATGATGCATTTTTCAGACAATACAATTTTCAATGGTTTATTTAGCCTCAGAAGTGGAATCATATTTTCACCCCATAAACAAATTCATCGGAACTGCAACAATTGTACACATCAAAGTCTGTTTACATGTCTGGGGGAGTACTTCTGCATATGTGAGAAAACATTTGATAAAATGCCTCAAGTGATGGCACTCAGCATCTGTTGGAGCTGAAGACTATAAGTTTATTAAGGAAAAAAACATGCTTTCCTCATCTTTGCTTGAAGCTAGCGACTTGAAGCTACGTTAGCCGCTACTAGTACAACACACCCAATCTCTGACCGAACTATCAGTGGTCAAGTTGCATTGAAGAAGAATGTGTGGAATAAAAAAGAGGATTGTCTGACAATATTATAGTAGGAGTCAAAATGTACCTAAAAAATATCCCCCCAAAAATATAAACAGGTTCCTAAAGAAAAAAAAAGTGGTAGCTTTGAACCTGACTGGTAAAAACATGGCTACCCCAAAAAACTCAACAATTTGGTAATCATCTGCAATTAAACCCATTTTTTCATCATTTCTCAGCACCACAGAGATAATCCGTAAAAAAGTGTTTTGTTACACCATACCTTTTTGATGACCTTTTTATTCTTTGTCTTCAACTTTTGTTGTTTCCTGCTGCAACATGTTTTACTCCCGGGGATAAATGATATCTTGTGATATTGAAAAAATTGAAATGCTAGAATCCTTTTCAGTTCATTTAAACTTTATTACATTAAATCGTGGCGGGATTAGTAATGAAATTAATATTGGTTGCAGGTGTAACATTACAATAATTTAGGCTCCACAATGAAAGTAATTAGAAACCTACTGACATTTAGAATAATGCACTTCATGCACCGTTGTCGTCCACATTTAGGTAGATTAAATGATTAAACACAAATCATAGCAAACTTTTCAGTGGTACGACTTGGCTGAAACAATGCCCTGAAGACAATATCAAATCGCTGACACAATGAAAAAACAACTTGCTAAGATATATCCTCAAGGTTTGAAAGAAACATTCAAAAGTAACAGAAATATAATTTTATTGTGCCAAAACCACGATCAGTGGAGTTGCCGGATAAGAGCCGATTCATCATGCTTGCTAATGAACATTCATTTTCCTGTGGATATGAAATCTTCAAGATGAAGCACTTTTCCTTTGGTGGCTGCGGGTTATCTGGAGTGTGGGGAGAAAGCAGCATTGCACACATTCCCATTCACTGATAATGGGGACAGCTGGGTGACATCAATTAGACAGACATAGCAGACATTTCACTGGCATTACCTGACAATGAACTCCAGTGCAAGTGTGGCCTTTGACAGCACAGAGAGACAGAAAAAAGAGAGAGACATGGCATTGGCAAAGAGTGAGCCGTGTTTGCAGCTTTTTCAAGGGAAGAATGCTGAAATAAACATGAAGGCTGAGCAAAACAACAAGATCAACGGCATCAGTATGTAACAGTATTAACACAACGGCTCTGGACGCCAGGGCCTACCTATCAAGCATAAATGGTAAATCTCTCATGAAACATTCATGTTTAAGCAAAGAAAGGGGACAGTCATCTAAAACTTGAGCTGCACCGCCTTGCATGCACTTCAGGGTTTAGTGCCATCGTCTGACAGGTTGGAGGGCTCGGGTTTGATTTTCATCAGGGCCAATGACTCGAGGCATATTACCCACACGACTCTGTGCTGGGTGTGGTCAACTTAACATGAGAACATTGCAAAAGAAGTATTGAATCTGGGTTGGGCTGTCTTGCTGCATGTTCAGTGGAAGACGGTGAGGTAAGACAGGACAGAGGTCCCGCTGACAGTGGACTTCACTCCTGTTCCTGCTGAACTGAGCCAGTTTTTAGGTAAAACACTGATACCAGTTCAGTAGGCACGGGAGGGCACAGCCCGAACATCGCTCCATTGGAAAATGCAGCGTGCGGTTTGCATGCAAGGCGGGTTTTTTTAAATGTGAATTTACCGTTCACTAAGCCCAGCAGCTTCTACGTCTGTCAAGCTTTCCGTTGTCGCATGGCACTTACAGTACAATGTTAACATTACAACTCAAACATTATTTTTTTATTAATTATACTAGACAAATGCTGCTTCTCATTTCTAGTCGGACTGTATCAGCTATATCTACCTATCTTATTAAGCTAATATCAGTTTAAAGGTTTAGGACTTTTTTTTATGTGTCCTTGATTTATCTTCTAAAAAAAAATTAACAAAAGTCTTTTTCCATCTTATGGCTACATACAGTATATTTTGTCAAAACACTGAGGCTAACATGGCAGAAAGTCAGCATCCTAAAGAAGCAGCATTGGTCCTTGTTTTGCATGGAGCTAGCTTTGTTAGTCCTAGTATTAGTATGATAGGGAAAAATGTCAAATCAGACTGCTCTGACGTAAATCTGTTTATCTTACATATTTGTTGTTTCAACCAGAATGTTTTCACTTTTAAAGCTTTAGTGCGTAACTTTTTGATATTAATACACATCTGTTACATTCAAGCCATTGCCAAATGAGTTGCTACAAAGCTCCACACAACTCTCTCTGTACTTCTCAGTATGGCTATGTTCAGGCGTCCGGTGACTTTTCTGAAGAGTCCATCATAAGGCTTGTGTCGTGTGGACTCGCCAACAGTTTTGTTGTCATTACTTAGAATTCCTCATGGGGGCGACAGAAACTACGAACTATAGCTTTAACTGTCAACACATTTCTTCCCAAGAGAAAGGGGAACAAATGTGTAGGCTACTCGCTATTTTGAGTAAAGTTCACTGGGATTGCTGGAGTGTAAACCCAAATCTAGAGCAGGAGAGCTGCTAGCATTAGCCACTCTGATAGCATCCACGCGATGGAGAAATAATACACAGCTAGTTGTGAACAGGGCTTTTTTTTGTATAGCCTATATATATGTAACCTGTAACTCCACAGACGTATGATGTTAGTTAATGATGTAATCCTTGGCTTTGGAAGTAATACTACTAATTGTTTGCCAGACATCATCAACTGTAGCTTGTGTTAGATCAGACCAACACACTGTTTAATCCATTCTGTGCACTTCTGCTTCTTTGTTTATGGTTTTGAAAAAGCTATAAAAAGACACAAATCACACTCTTTAAACTGTGAGTATCTCTCTTACTGGACCTGCTCCATGGTCCCTCAGGCCCTCTAACCAGGGACTACTGGTGCTCCCACGCACTCGCTTAAAAACTAAAGGTGAGCGTTCCTTTGAAGCGGTGGCTCCAAACCTGTGGAACGCCCTTCCTACTGTCTTACGTTCTGCAGTCTCTGTTGATGCTTTTAAAAAGCAGCTGAAGCACTTGTTTAAATTCGCTTTTGACTCATGTTTGTAACTTTGGGTTTTAGGTTTTAATCTTTTAAATGATTTTCATTGGTCTTTCAATTATTTTTTCCTTGCTTATTTTCTGTTGGATCCTACTGTATTTTTACAAATGTTTATCATGTGAAGCACTTTGTGACTTTGTTTGTAAAAGGTGCTATATCAAATAAACTTATTATTAAACTTATTATTACAGTGTCATGCACACCCCACCACACACAGTTTGAAAGGCCTGCCGTGCTTAGTTACAGTTACTAAGCTTAGACAATCGCTGCTTGGGGAGGGGGGTTATCAACCGGCAAACTAGGTGCATGCAGGTTTCTTCTCCAACACAGACATCCAGGTGTGGCACCAAAATACTGGCACACCAGTCCTGAGCAAACTCAGTTGTACATGAACTGGGCCTGCCCCGACGGGTCTGACATTTAGCACCACATTCCTAAAATCACAATACAACCTGTGGCATTAAGTTCACATTTAACCCAGGTCAAACTGTCTATATTTGGTATGCATGATGATTCTTGCCAAATGCATAAGTTAAGATAAGACATTTGTTGCTCAGGCAAACACAATAAAAAAACTGTACAGCTTGTTGCACACACTTCACAATCAAGACCTGCATTTGGACAACAGCAACATATTTAACCTTATATAACTCCTACATGGGGATACAATCTTTGGGCTTTCTGTCTTCTCACCTCCCTCCCTCCTTCCCTCCCTCCCTCACTCCCTCTCCACCTAATCTCTCGTCACTCCTCTCCTCCTCCCTCCGCCTTTCTCCATATCCGAGATCATCAAGTTCTTTCCATTCAGCGGAACAAATCCCCTCCATCGAATCAACTATTTCACCTCAGGCACTGAACTTAGCCACTGTGAACAACACATAGCAGGGATCAATGCTCACCAATTAGCTAAGCTCTGTGCCTTTAGCAAGTGGGTGGCTGGCCTTTGAGGGAACAGAGACTCACGCAGACCTTTACGTGACTGCTCAGTGGTAAAGTTTGGCGGGTTTCAAAGCCTCCAATGTTAAAGATGTTGGGGTTTGCTTCGCCTTCGACAGGGCTCATTCATATTGTGTTTCAGAGTGCGCTGCCAACGGAGGATCCTAGCCTTTATTTGAAAATCGTCTCTTTGTTTATAAATCTTAAGTTACAAGAGCCGGAACGTGATCTGCCTTCAAAAATGTGTTCTGTCGTGTAAATCTGTATGGCTCTCATATGCATTTCTATCAACTTGCTGGCGGATTTGAAAGGGGAGAATAGTTTCAATTTTAGACAGCTGCACATTTAACTGCAGCCTTTTAAATGCATTTCGCAGTTTTCCGTGTGAGAAACTAATTCCACAAGCAAACCTCTTGAGGTGCACTGAGAGAGTTCATCACAATATCTGTCTTAACCTCTCCAGTATTTATTCCTTTGACTCCATAGCAACATCCAGTGCAGATAATTACAGAACAGCCAAGAAGACCACACAAAAGCATCCCACTGTGGAAATATAACACGGGCGGGTCACCTGCTGAGCTGTGAAGGAGTGGAAATCCCTGGCAATGTGATTTTTGTTTCTCTTTGTGCATCAAATCACGGTGCCAGGAACCCTCCCCACCACAGCCGTGGCAGAGGCTGGAATGGATCCACCCTGAACCTCTCCGCCCTCTGTATCTTCTCTACCCTCCACCTGGGCTCCAGATGCCTTCGTCCACAGCAGCTGTGGAGTACCTGTGACCAGAAAGAAAGAGGAAAATAGAGATGTGGGGAACATTACTCGTCTGAACAAAACCTTTTTTTTTTTTTTTTTATTTAACTTGAACTGATCCTAAGATATTCTATGATGCACTTGTGTAACCCTGAGATGAAATATTACACAACCAATCTAAAAAATATTAAATTTGTGGGATGTGAGGAATGACTCTGCAGACTTCTCTGCTGCACAGATCAGCAGGATGCAGCAGATGTTGAGGCTGGTTGGAACATGCAAAGCCAGCTACCTGGTCAGTTTGTTTAAAGCAACTCAGGGCCAAAATTAAAACATTGCTTGTTTGAAATGGTGAGGGCAATGCAAAATGTCTGGTGAGGCTCCTGGATATCAAGACTCTCACTATAAAATGCCAGCCAAGTACAACGTATAACACAAGGAGATCTGTGTCTTGCTTTTGCAAATAATAAGCAAACTATGAGAAATAGACATGGTTCTGTTTTGTCTCTGTTTCCCATTAAACGAGGGGGTTTCAGGTCAGAGAGGTTTGTTTGATTTGTTTTGTGCGTCACTTCTACTGTTGGGTAGATTGACGTAGCTGGGTGGGTCCACAAGGGGAGACTTAAAGAAAACTTTTGACTTTCTTCTTTAAAAACTGGAACGTCACAGTGTATTATTATCTTTTGTTGTTGTTGTTTTTGCAGGGAAAATTCCAGGCCCACCCTGCAGGGGAAGGAATAATGACAGGATTGTTGAGGAGGAGGAGGAGGAGGAGGTTAAGGCTGAGTCTCTACAGTCTTTCCTTCGTTGCTTTTTATACACCGTCCGCGTCTCCTCACACTTAATTTCCGAGTGAAAACCTTTGGAGAACCACATCTGGAGTGTCTTCTATCCCAAGAGGGATATCAGATCAGGTTTTGTTTTTTTTAACCTAGGAAATATTAAAATCTGTCATTCCATTTGAAGATTTTTAAAACACTACAATCAGTTGTTCTCATGCTACATGTACTGTAACTGTTTTCTTTCATTTTTTAACTTAACAGCAGCCTCCTTTGGTTCCTTAGGAGCTGCTCAGAGCCAATAAATAGTCTGGCATGTAACACTTCCTAAAGTGGTGTTGTTTTTACACTTTAGGTTTTGTATACATTTTTAAAAACAAGAAATAGCTAGTGGGCGGAATTTGTTTCCTTTGTACAGCCAGGCTAGCTTTTTCCACCGTGTAAGCTAACCAGCTGCTGAATGTAGCCTTACTGTATATTTAATCGATTGTCTCCTCTATCCGTCACAAAACGAATAAGTGTATTTCCCAAAAATATGAATCATTCCTTTAGTTATCAATTACATATGTTAATTATGTGCTTTAATAGTTATTTTTATTGTAGAGTACATGCCAATGAATAACTTACAGAAAACAGTAACAACTTGTGAGAATTTAATGAATGAGACTGAAGGACAGACTTCCATCTATAATCAACACTTCAGGAGAACGCATCGCACCTGAAAGCACTATCATCAGTGCATTTTGAAATGTTGATAATTACAAAGAAATTTCAAGAGACTTCTTTAGAAGTCTAAGCTCTGCTCTTGTCTACACTTGCAGGTACATAATAAACATTACAATGTCTGCTGAAAGGATCTCAACGGCATGTATACATCATTTTATACAGGAACTGGCTGTCCTCAACAGCCCTGGTGTTTATGTGCAGAGCCACAGTACATGTTGTACACCCTAACAAAGGCACGCAAAATCCTTCCAGACAGAGAAATATGTCTGCCCTGTCAACAAGCGTTAACAGTGCACCCCGCCCTGCACAGGAATCATGAATAAATATGTTTGTCTAGGTTGTCTAAGTTGTGCTTCACTGAACAGTTGTATGAAAGTGGAATGAGGGATTGCCTGTGTGTGTGTGTGTGTGTGTGTGTGTGTGTGTGTGTGTGTGTGTGTGTGTGTGTGTGTGTGTGTGTGTGTGTGTGTGTGTGTGTGTGTGTGTGTGTGTGTGTGTGTGTCCATGTTGGTGTATGTGTTGGTTATTTGCATGCATGAGTTGGTGTGTGTTGAGTGTGAAAGAAAAGAAGAACACGGTGAGTGAATCAAAGGGAGTGGTCATTCCCTTCAACATGTCAGTGAGTCAGTTTTTGTTTGCTGGGTGTGAAAGTTTAACATGGGAGAGAGAGACAATTGATCAGTGACATTATTGTCAGGTTTAAATGAATGGTGTGATGATGTGACACATTCTTGGCAAGCTGGGTGAATTACAGGGTGGCATATAGAGGTTAAATGTAGTAGTGATTACATAATCTTAGAGCTGCAACTAATAATGATTTTAATCATCGGGTCATTTTTTACCGACAAACAGTCCAAAACCTAAAGATTTTTTTTTTTATTCTCAAATATGACAAAGAAAAGCAGCAAATCATCACATTTGAGAATCTGGAACTAGCAAATATGTCTAAACTATTAAGTGAATATCTATAAGTTGTCAATCGATTAATTGTCTGAGCTCCACGGTAGATAAATAAGCCACTGCAGAATGAAGAATATTGTAAAAACAATTCTATCAGGACAAGACAATATTCTCTGTAAGTTTTCAGTTTGACATGTCCATAGCAACTAAACTCTTGTTGCCATTTGTTTGTGCAGTACACAGTACTTTGTTATGTCATGTCTCCAGTTTATGTGAGTCCCAATGAACATAATATACAGCCTGATGGAAGTTATTATTTTACACAAGGCTGAAAGTGTGAACAAGTTACCACATTTAGAAAGTGCAATGTTTGCACACTCAGCCGAACAAAATGACCTCATTCACGCAGCCCGGAGGAGCTGTTCGTTGGGCTAAGGGCCGAAGTAGTGAGGAAATAATGCTGAGCTCAAGTGGCATTCGCAACTTAAAAACACAGACTGCAACATTTATGTACACATAAACATCCACAAATATCAAACTTATTTTATGTTGCTTCTATATTTTCTTTCAAAGGTGACAAAGCCACACCATTTGCTGAAAAGCTGTTTCTCATGTATTCTAGAACTTGACAGTTGGCAGTGTTTACACAGGAGATGTTGTGATATACTGTATGTGCTGGTGACCACAGGCGTGAGATTCACATCTGAACCCAGCCGTTCAGTGCTGACGTCACCCTGTATCTCGCACGTCGGTGCCGCTGTGATTTGTTGCCATGCTCTCACAAAACAACAGGCAAAGTGTTGAGAGGGAGAAGGAGAAACAAGAGACGGAGAGAAATATAAGTATGTGAGAGTGTGCACAACAAGTACAAGTCGAATAGCATTAGAAAATTCTTGGTTTATGGATGCCATTCTGTCATGATGTTCTTGTCCGTAAAGTGTGCAAAGTTCTTCTGAAATGTGAAGCTGTAAGAGAGACAGAGAGAGACGTGTTCATACATTGAACCCTTCAAAGCTGACCATAAATGGGTCAGTATGCCTCAAACAGAGGATCATCGAACAGCGCCTGAAACCCCATAAAATTTCTGTAACTTTTCAAAACGGACAATCCAACATTCACGCAGGTGTGTTATTGTTAAACAACTATTTTCACTTTTGTGCGTACAAATGAGTGCAACAATATAATTGTCTTCCAAAAGTGACAAAAACTGTGCGCCCTTATCCCCATATTTAAGGTATTGCATACGTATGATGATTTTCACCCTACCTTCGAGTTTGGCGGCTCGGAACAGCTATAAACATGTTTGTCTTCCACGGTAGTTCTTTTCAACTATACCCCTGCCTTAAAGGGCTTGGTATGCCTCAAACAAAGTACTTGTCTGAACCCCCCAGGTAACTTTCTGAAACTGATAATCCAACAAACACTACCTTTTCATACAGTAGGCTAATTGTTTAGGTGCAGAGGTGAAAAAAGGAGAATTTGAACTTCTCTTTTATTGTTTGTTTAGACTGAACGCAAAGTGAATTTTAACAAAGAACTGGAATTTCTGGTGAGTTCAGTCAGACACTGAGCTGCCACATCAGACAGTGTTAGAATTGATCAAAGAGATAAAACATGAGTCCCCTTTCTCAACCAATCACACCTCTGTAGGTAACTAAAGACCCCATGTGCATTAAAAAGTCATTACCAGAGCTTGTTGGGTCTGGGCTTCATTATTAAGCTCATTAGATCACTCAGTCCCAATAAACCAGCCCTGCCATGAGACTGATGAAGGGAGCAGGCATCGAGCAGGAGCTTTTTTCTCATGTCCCATTAACAATAATCCACTTTGCATAGCGTTAATGTAATTTTGGCGGAGATGTAATTTCATGCAAAATCAATCATTTCCAACCTTTTTTTAGAAATGAAACAGAATCAGACATATGAGACTAAACAGATTTAGGAATTTAATGTCAAAAAGTAGGCTACTTGATCAAATAATAAAGAAATGTCTCAATGACTCACCTCTTATAGGAACAATGGAGAAATGAAAAAAAATGATCTGGGCCTCTGCGCTGACTTGAACATGATCCATTATAAGGCATGAGAGGAAATGGCACAGCTGCATTAAAGTCTGGCATAGGCTATCTTTGAATCTGATAGTAGTAGCTATCTCAGCTATTAGCTAATAGCCGTGGCTACGCTGATAACATTATGACTAGAAGGGAAAGACTCTCAGAAAGAACCTGAGAATACAGGGAGGTGGTGTAGAAGTAACGCACAAAAGATGGTAAAATTAAGAAAGATAAAAGAGATGCATATAGTATTTGTGTGTGAGAGTGTGCGTGAATGACGTAGCGGTTAGGCTGTCTCAAACCGCCTACTTATACACTTCAAACACTTAGTTTTAAGTATATAGTGTAGATAACGCAAAAAGTCAGTGCACTGAAAGTACCCGGATGACCCCCTAAAAACGGTCAAAAAGTTCAGTGTGGAACGATGGACACTACGCTCGCTAAATGGCTATCTTGACTACGCAGCACAAAGGGGAGGGACCAGGGATGTCGACCGGTAGCTGATTTGTCACATGGGTCTGGCTTCTCCCGGATTTCACAACAATCTCGTATTTTACGAAAATAGTTAACCGAAACGTGTTTCTGAAAACATTTTAAGCGAGAAATAGGCCATGCAGTTGCTGAATCTATCTTCATTTCAGATCAACAAAGGTCACTTTAATAGATTTTCGTCAAATTTTCAGAGGCGGCGGGATGAGCCGACCGCTCGTCATTTCCGTTAAGTGTTTTAACATAAGTGTTCCGTTTGGGACGACACTAACCATCCAAAGTGGGCACTACGGCAGTAAGTGGTCAGTGCACATTAGCAGTATACTGACAGAAGTGTGCGGTTTGAGACACAGCCTCAGACACAACATTGGATTGTAGGGTTCATCTGAGGACACTGGGATGTGTTTCAGTGCTATTAGTAGAGCTAACTCTGATAAAGTTTCATACCAGACTCAACTAAATCAACGCCCTTTTTTTATTTGTAACACACTCTGAACGCAGTGTTCTTGTATAAGAACAAAAGCTCACAAGGAGTTCTTTCCTTCTTGCCTCTATTTGATCTGCATTATTCCAAAAGTTGTACCATAAATGTTGGAAAATGAAAGCAGCAGAATCTAGTAATACTTTTTGAGGTAAGGACGGAGTGAAGGAGGTTTGGGAAGGATTCCTGACTGACTATTGAGATGCATCCGTCAGCATGGAGTGTGAGAAGGCCAAGAGGAGTTGGTGTGTTAGGATCGTGACCTCCATGACCGGCAGGCTCCCTCCCACTCCAAGCATGCAATCTCTCCACAAACTGAGGCCTGTTTTTCCACCACACATGGCTTCAATTGGAGGCTACTGCTGCTGCTGCTGTGTCTGCAGCTCCAAAAAAATAACAGCCAGGCATAGCTCGACAAACCTGATTATGAAATCAGTGGCTGGCAAACAGATCGAACTGGCAGTGTCACTTAGTGTTGGATATTTCTGTGGTGTTCGCTGAATTGGCAGCGGCGATTGCTGTATAGTTTTCTCTTGATTTCTTGAAAAATCTTTTTCTATTTATGCGCAGGCATGATGTGTGTGTTTACTGTGTGTGTATGTTTGTGCGTGAACGGGCCTGGGTTTAAAGTCTCGCTCTAGCGCCAATAAGTCAAAGCGGTTTACAACTTGGTTGGTCGTAAAAAGTAAATATGCATCAGTAGAGGCCTATCAAAGGCTCCTTCATTTGGTTCCTGGCTAAGATGGCTTTGGATGTGTGCTGTAATTGCCACGGCTCAGACAGAAATTCTCTGTGGTAGACGCATGACCGGGCTAAAAGAACAGAGGGAAACCATGCTGTCCTGTACGCTTAGACACTTTGCAGTTGATCTGAGAGGAACCAGCAAACACACAAAGTGCATGGAAACCATGAGAGAGAGGAGAAGGCAGAGTAGCTGCAGACAGGACACTGACACAAACACACACACACACACACGCACGAAACTACTGTAGAGTCACACAGGTGCACCTCTTGCAGGAGAACACACACATCACACAGTGATGTGTCTCGATTGATTAAATTAAAAGCAAAACCCAAATGACAAACATCTGTTCATTGTCCCAGAGACCACGCCCATGTCAACACCAGCCACAGATAGTGGGTATGCAATGTAAGGCATATTCTGAAATAGTTTAGATTTGAAGCTGAATTAACTGATATTAGACCACAAGGGGGCAGAAAGACTCCCCAAAACAGAAACCCGTCAGTTTATGAAGTTGTTACGGTAACTTGTTTGCATTAATTAACTTTTTGGAACTTATAGCAGACACATCAGCAACATGGGCATCCCATTGTTGTATTTGGGCACCTGATAAATGTAAGTGCATTATTCTTTTGCAATATTCATTGTGTGCATGTTAGCTTTGGTTTGGAAGACGAAGAATTAGCTGGGTTAAGTCGATAAATGTTCACTTTTCTTCAACAGCCAGTTACTTTAGCTCTTTGCTATTTTGTTTGGTGAGTGGTAGCCGCATGTCTAAGCTTGCTTGCTGTAAATGGCTGCTTACGTTTTTTTTATCGGTGTGAATGAGTAACCTGACCCGCCAGATGGTTTGATAACACAGAACCATCTGAGAAGCTGACATTGGAACACACGCCTAAACCACGCCTGTAGAGTAAGTAAATCCTCACCGGGCGCTGATTGGTAGCTGGTAGTTCGGACACAAACGCATTACTTGAAGCCTGACAAGATG
This sequence comes from Perca flavescens, assembly GCF_004354835.1. Classification (NCBI taxonomy): domain Eukaryota; kingdom Metazoa; phylum Chordata; class Actinopteri; order Perciformes; family Percidae; genus Perca; species Perca flavescens. The sequence continues at coordinate 18,799,812 of NC_041339.1, read as the reverse complement.
GATTTTCATGTGATATGTGATCCCACGATTCTCACATGATCTTGTGATATCTTGAGAATCCAGCTGTGGACTGAGACTCAACCATAGAGAACCATTATTTGCGAGCACGAAAACCAAAACAAATTGCAAAAAGGCTGCATTTGATATAAACACTTTACAGTATATCCAGAAGTTTAAAGCTTCTCTAAAAGCATTGGCCTTGCCCTTGTGTAACATGTCTTTTACACATGGGAACAGCTCACTGATTTAGCAGACCCCGATAAAGCCTTGGAGAATGCTCAAATATTTGAAGTATTTGTTCAAAAATGTTCTGTGTACTTGACTTTAGGGTGAGTTTATCAAATCAAACTCCTTTTTCAAACAGTGGTGATATGTCATTCTACAAAAAAAAATACGGTCATGAGTTTGCTGAGAAAAAGTGCTGGTACAGCAGCCATAAGTCATGCAGGTGTGTGTATGTGTGTGTGTGTGTGTGTGTGTGTGTGTGTGTGTGTGTGTGTGTGTGTACACTACTGCGTTTTCCTAAATCAAATACAGGTTTATACAACTTTTATAAGGTTTTAATTGAGTTGGCATTACAAAACCCACTAAATTAGCCTTGAGTAAATAAAGATTTTATTTTTTGTTCGACCCTCATAAACAACAAGATTAAACCAATGTGTGAAATATCTTTGGTAAGCCAATGATTTCTGTAAAACCAACTACCTGTTTGTCATACAAACAGATTGACTGTCTTCCAAAGTCCCAAAGGTCACCATCAAAGCCAGACTCTGACAACTGCATAAACTCCATAACATCAGACATAGCTTTGATCATATCTCTTGTCTTGTGTTGTGTCGGCTGCCAAAGCATGAAAAAAAATAAGGCACATAAAGGAGCTAAACTATTAGAATTTGGAAATGAAACATGGCACCCACATAAGGAAAAAAACTCAAAGGAAAAAAATTGTGTGTGAAAAGATGCGAGAGAGAGAGAGAGAGAGAGGGATGTTTGCCACTCACCATGCCCACTGCAGGTCGGTTTTTGTTATTCGTAAGTCTGAGTCACCTCAAGAGTTCAGATGAGGATATGCACAAAGTGGAAGAGTTGACCCAATGGGGAGGACACCACTGACCGATTTACTGGCTGACTAACTAACCATCTGACTGGCTAATGACTGACGAGTCAACTGCATGATTGCCTGACTGCCAACTGTACCATTTCAGATCCAAGAATCAATCGGCGGTGCAATCCTCAGTCTGTCCATGTCGTGACCTGCTCTGTCCAGGGCCGCTTCTCAGAGCTCGACAGCCCGGCGAGAAGCAGAGAGAGAGAGAGAAAGAGAGAGAGGGTAAAATGAAGATCTGTCCCCCTCGTTCCCACAGCCTGCCAGAAGGAGAGGGGAGGAGTGGAGGCTGCTCTGTTCCCATAGAGGTCAGATGTGGAGTTAACACACCCAGCCGGCAGCAGGCTGGTAACTACTGCCTGCCTGCTACCAGAGTTGTCTCCCCCCTCTCTCCCACTGTCTTTCCTCGCTGCAAACCTGACAAGTCACTCTGGAGACATAGCAGAGCACCGACCCACTCAGCCAGGAGTAACAGTAGAGACAGAGAGAGACTTTCAACCAGTTGTCCCAAGAGATCCACTGTCCATATGAGAGTCTGGAGGCAGAGCTGCCAGTTTTTCCTTCTTCCCTCCCTCCTCCTTTCTATCCCTCCCTCCATTATTCCCTCCCTCCTTGCCTCTCCTCTTTCATTCCCCTCTCTAGTTTTTTTTAAAGCCTCCGCTGAGACATTCTTATTGTGGCAATTGCATTAGCCTTTAGCGAGCGAGGAATGGCTCTAAGTGCCTAATGCAATGTTGTGTCTCTCTGTCTTTGTCTCTCTTTCTCCTTATCTCTCTTTCTCTCTTTCTCTCTCCCAAGTGTCTATCAGTTGGACATGTACACGTACACATACAGTACACACCTCCTCTCCTTCCTTCTTTGCAGCTTTTCTTCTTTGTGAGTTATCCCTTAAAGAGACACTGTCTCTCTTTTTGCTCTTTCATGGAGGTACTTTGAAGGAATCCAGGTGCAGGATCATATTTCTGGAGGCTGAGAGGCATCGATTGTGTTTTTCTGTTTGCCTCGTGATTGTCTCCAATGTTTACCCGCTATTACAGAACTAATGGTCTACTGTGCCACTGCAGGAGAAATGTAGCCTATGAACAATCAATAAGACAACAATGGGCAGAAAACACATTTAACCACTTGGTTTATGACCAAGCATAACATAATATAGTAAGAAGGACATTATCACAATATATCTCGACGGAAATTTAATTTAATCTTTAACATTAAGAAAGAAAGAAGAGAAAAGGCTTATTGAGTGAGGACTTATGTGTTTAGCAAACATAACGTTGACTGGGGTTGCTGAAGTGTAAACTTTCTTAAATCAAATGAAGAGCAGAACAGAGCTGCTAAGGTTAGCCGCACCCTGATACAGTAGCATCCAGGATTAGCTTCCACACAGTGGGTAAGTACTACACAGTTTGTCGTGAACAGGGCTTTTTAAATGTAACCTGCAGCCCCACACATTTATGATGTTAGTCAATGATATGCTCCTTCCTTGGCCATGGCCAGGGGCGTAGCACAACATTCTGGGCCCTGTAGAAAGGCATTTTGTATGGGCCCCTCCACAGCTATTCATTCTAGCATCTTTTTAGTACTCAGTCCCCTTTTTCCCCCCAGTCTGACGCCCCTGGCCATGGCGCTCGATTACTTCTGTAGTTAGCCGGACATGCTAACGATTTGCAGCTTATGTTATTGAAGATAAGCACAGTTTAATCCATTCTTTACACTTTTCCTCATGTTTTTAGTTTTAGAAAGCCTAAAACCAGTCCATCCTCCAAATCTTTTAAATGCAGAGTATTGCTCTTACTACAGCCCCATGCACAATGCTTCAATGTGTGGAGAAATCCAAGCCATGACTAGTTATTGCTAAGCTTAAGATTGGACAATCTGTGTTTTGGTGTTTAGCAAAGGGTCAATTGTAATCCAAAATCCATTTTATGAAACCAAAATTAATGATTCACATAATTTAGCTTACAACAAGATTACAGTAAAAGCATGTATGAAAAAGTAAATGAGGTGACAATAAAGTCACATCCACTTGAGTCTCTGAAGCCCAGGCATGAATATGTTCAACCCTAAAATAACTCTGTCAACAAAGCCAGTAGAGGGATGACAGTGTTCCATCAGCAGGCGCGATGCAGCAGTTTTGGACCTAAAATCTGACACTGGAGAGTGACAGGAGGCCCAGCGGAGAGAGCCTTGTAAGTAAGTCACACATTTTAGCCCCACAGCTGTCCTGCTGAGGTGTCATTAAAAACTAGCCTGAAATCCTTAAAAATGCTGTACAACAAGTCAGAAAGAACCCCACTTTGTTAAAAAGTTGAATTTAATGTCATTAAAACATAGCAGAATATGTGAACAACAAGTTTAAAAAACCAAACAGCAGCGACATCCTAATGCTGTCCCGCCGAGGTAGAGGCATGGCCGTCGGTGGCTCCAGCGACTCCCTGCTGTAAAGCCGAAATGATTAGAGGGCAGCAGCTAAGATTAGACTGTATTTCAAAGAGTATTACATGTCCAGACATAACATTCATTAATAAAAATATTGTGTTCTCTTTGAAGTTAGATAATATCTTACAAAAGCAGTTTTGGGGACAAGAACTGCAGCCCCTGCAATGTTCTTGGAGCCGTCTGTCCGTCTCATAACTCACAGTTACTTTATCAGTGCAATCTATCATTTCCACTGCACAAAATAGACTTTAGTGTCCTTTTCCAGGCTGGCTTTTCTAAGTTTCTGAGCTAACTACAAAGGACGCTTCTAATGCATTGAGTCTCTCCTGAATAGATAGCCCAAATTACAAGAAGGCATACAAATCACTTACCTCTAATGGTAACTAGCCATGTGGATAGTGTAGGTTTAATTTGCACAAGTTTCAAGATTTTTGCCTCTACTTCAATGCAATGGAGGTGAATGGAATTAGGTTTGTGGTGCTTAAAGCTGAATTAGTTAACATTGTTATATTATAAAGTAGCAATAGATGAAATGACGCACAGAGAATGATCAACTATCAGACTGCCTTTACTAGTCTGTCTGACAAGATGTTCATTTTAGCCATTTTCATTTTGGTCAGGGTTGTTATTTCTCCCTTACCAATTAAATGACTTCATCATCCCACTGATATCATTGTGCGGTAGTCATGGAAGCTTCAGTGGCGGTTGCTAATAGCAGCTAGCTACAGTAAACATTTTAATGTAAGTGGACATACAACAATGTGCTGTTCTTGTGGCAATTTTTCTGTCGCCATTGGGACGGAAGATGACGTCCACACTTTTCATCCCGCCTACACATCTCTTACTGACTCAGTGGGTTTTCCAACCACAGCAACAGCCTTCCATGTGCTCAACAGAGATTCAGAAAAATGTTTACTATGAAACAGTTGATATCCAGAGTAAAAGCAACACTATTTCTCAAAAGAGCTGTACTGTAAACGTCATTTTCAATGCTTTGAGCACCACGTATAAAATTCCATTCACCTTCACTGCTTTAGTGTCAACACAGAAACTTGGAGCAAACAAAGCCTGACTGTAAGAAATTACTGCCCACTCTGGAAACTACAGAAAAGTAATCAGCACTTATGAGAGAAAGGCTTCACAGGATGAAAACAGACGTGGCACGGCAACATTAATCATAGATCATGTAGCTGATGCCGTCTCAGCACAAAACAAGCCATCTTTCAAGGCAGCGATGGGTGCTCATTGCTGAGCCAAGGTGCTGATGTTTGCCTGTGTTTCTCATATTTTCCCTCTTGGCTTATTTGTTTGCGTAAACTAGTCTGAAGCATTCAGACTTTTCAGCAGACAGAGCAAGGATAAAGCAGAGAGGCAGGCTGATCGACTGGGATCATTCCCTCATTTTCAGTGACTGAAACCAAACATTTACAGAAACAGCGGACAGAGTGGTTACACTGCACGCACGGAATTCTATTTTGTTAGACATTACTATGTTACAGTACATAAACAGTGTCACACATTGTTTGTATGATGGGGGCTTGTTTGCAGAGAGAAATGCTCCTATACATTAATATTCTCATTTACACCATAAACCAACGTTACTGTATATCAGGACGCTGGAGACATTGGGCAGTTTTCAATTTTTGTGGGGCATTTTATGCATTTGGTAAAGAGTTTTGACAGTAAAGAGATGACAGGAAATGAAGGGATGTTAAGGGAGATGTAAATATTAATGGTGTTCTCCTCGGCTGAGCTGTAACTGGAGCTAACCGATACAGCCGAAAAGGACGAGCCTCTCTTCCATGAGTGCACTTCTATCTGCGCAGTGACATGGTTGGTGAGTGTAGTTCAGTAGAAAGAAAATAGTTCCTACATTAAACATGTGGATTACCTTTAGTAACTGGGTCATGATTTCTGGGAAGAGACATTGCTGTTTAGTTTTTCAAATGTTTATTGCTTTTGCGCTTTAAGCACCACAAGCTGAATGCCATCTGGTTCCATTATATTGGAGAGAAGGCAGACATCTCTACGGCCGATATCTCAAACACTGGGCAACTGACACCTAAACAATCTAGTTTGATAAAATAGCACTACAGGTAAGATGAAAAATATGTATTTTTGATTTTGGGCTGACTCAAGTCCCAGTCTGCAGTTCTGTAGTCAAGTAATTTTTTTTTCTACCAGTCATTGCTAAACTGTGTTTTTGTTTTGTACAATATGAGGCTTGTGAGAGTCAGTACTATAATAATAAGTTTTATTTACTTGTTAGGGTTAAATATTTTTGGAGCGTGTTGCTCCTGTCCTGACCGTCTTCGTGTTTTGATATTCAACCGCACACTGTCAGAGCAGAAAGATCGGGAGGTGAGGCTGATGACAAACTGAGGGAAACAGACAGCCTGACTGCCTGTCTTTGACTTTTCCAGGGTGGGCTGAAGACAGTGCCAGCGGGGATGCCATGCATGGTGCTGTGCCGGGAAAAGAAGCCTACGGTAAACATGGGGGAGGGAACGCGCATGTGCGCACTCACGCACATGCACACACACACACACACACACACACACACACACACACACACACACACACTTCTTTATACAAGCATTTCATGAAACAGGGGGCATGAACCCAACATTTGCAAGTGCATGCACAAACTGACAATAGAGAAGTACTACGCACGCAGAAACACATGCACACAAGCATTTCATTGGAGACCCAACTACAAACCACACACACACACACACACACACACACACACACACACACACACAACCTATGCAAATGAGCTCCAGAGGCTCCATGGCATGTGGCAGATGCCCAGTTCCTCTGCCCACATCCTGTTTCCAGACCAAAACCAGAGCTCGCCTTTTCACTCAGGACAGCAACATGGCCGCAGATGAAAAATTACACTGTTGAAGGAGAGTTCTTTGAATGTTTTATTTCTTTCTCATTACAAGATGTTGATCACTCCCAGTTACTTGTAATTCATGGGTCTCTACATGTGCGTGTCAGCCTCCTTGTGAATGTAGTTGTACAGGCTTAGATTTTCTTTCTTTCACTATCCAGCAGAGGCGAGAGTACTTGCTTCAGTTTGTTACTCAAGGGCACTTAAAGAACGGCATTAGCTTAATGAGATGGAACTTGAACTCAGAACATATAGTTGAAGGTAGTCTCTCCTGTTGTATTGTACAGTAGGTTTTTACAATACTGCACCTTTTTGTAGCATCAGTAACTTCAGTGACCAATCAAACCATGCCAGACATAGTGAGAGAAAGTAACTTAAAGCATGCAAGTGCACACACACACACACACGCACGCATGCACGCACGCACGCACGCACGCACGCACGCACGCATGCTAGATGACTCTTTTGAGTGAAAATAGACACATATGTTCCCTAAGCTGTTAAAGAGAGGGATTGTGTGTGATGCATGCTGCCTGGAGGGCTCTCTCTGTTAGAGTTCTCACTCAATTCTTTCCCATACTTCTTAAGCATCAAGTGCATCTGTAGCTTGGCTTATAACAAACTGTACAGCTACATGTGTGTTCATTTTGAATACGTTCACTTTTGCACTCTGTCTAATGCAACAGATTACACAGCTTATTTATATTTTATGAGACTTATTTTTGGATTCATTTAATCAGCTTTTTCCCATAACATACATTTGATTTGTCATAGCAGGAGAGGCACAGGTGTAACTATATCCAACTGAGGATGTTAAAAATCAGCTGCAGTTGGGAATTCAAGAGGACAAAGACGAAGAAGGAGGAAGGCAGCAGCAGGTAAGGTGAAGGAGTAGCAGAAATTGGAAGTGAGAAGTAGAGTCTCAGAAGAGAGAGTCGTACGACAATGGAGGGAAGGATAGGTAGACACGTGTCAGCTGTAATGGCTCTTCCCAGCGGCCCTGCCTGTGCGAGGGGCTCAGGGGGAAAATCCCCAGGGACTAACTGAACTCTTCAAACCTCTGCCGCCACATCTGGATGACACACCACCGCCCTGCATCAAAGGAAGGGACGCGGCGGACGGCCAGACAGGTGGCAGGGCAGTACTACTGGGACACACACATACATATACCTACAATACAAAGATGTAAAACACATGCACATATGTATACACATACATATATTTACACACAATTACCTGATGTTTAGCCTTGTTAGTGACGTGGCTCTAGGGATGGCAATGATGGTCAATGATGGAACTAAGTTCACAGTTCCAAAAACTTCATAGTTCTTTTTTCCATTTGTTGCTGCGAGCTATTATTTTTCAAAATTATTGCCACAGCCCTATAGAACCACAGACAGCAATTATTTTATCAGTTTTAACACTGAAACTATGTGTCAGTTTTCATCTTCATATCCAATCAGTTCAATGTGCCGTTTCAGGTTTGCTGTGGATGTGACTGAAGTGTGGATTTTCTTTTTGAAAGCCGGCGGGCAAAGTTTGCACATAAATGTAAGATTTTTCCCATCCTCACCATCATAAAACTCGTTAAAATGATCATACGACGCCTCCTTGCTGCTTCGTCGCCTCCATGCTGCTTTTTGTTTTGAAGACCAGATTGGGTGTTTTGTCCACTACATATAAAGGGCTTTTTAGCCGGGTTTTGGCCTGGAAGGCTCTATAGAAATCTGGCACCCTATTGAACAAAGTTAAACTGAGAGAGCGTGCCGTTCACAGACACCAGAATGAACGAGTTCACATTAACGTTCATCAGGCAGTAATACAGTAGGCCTACGTTCAGTTCACGTTCGCCCAAAATATCAACGAGTTCATGAACTATTGTTCAATGAACGCGTTCAGGCACAACACTGCCCTTAATCTTTCATCCAGCGTCATCATTAGGTCAAAATGTCAATTTGTTCAATACTTTGGTTTATTTTACATGATTGAATTTAATAAGTAGTTACAAAGTACAAATAGTATGACCAAGCAATACTAAATAAAATTCCATTGCTGGCCTGATATATTGACCACTGATTTCTTAAAAATTATACCAGAACTCTTGCTTCTCACCAGAGGCCTCCTCCAACACCACCAACATCTTTCTCTTTTCATCTTGTTAGATCAAAAGTTAGATATTAAAAAACACAGAGTGAAACTGAATCATATTCCATTAATCTCAGTCCTATAACCGTATGATTCATTTCTTACACCCTGAGTTCATACTGCAGTGGATCTTTCTGCAGGTGTGATGGCATTAATATCCTGTAATACCAATCTATCACCTCAACACGTGGACATCGCACAGGCTGAACTAATTACTGCACTTATACAGGAAGCTCTCTGAAGCACATGCTGGACTGAGCACCCAGTTGGGCGCTCAGAGCAGAGTGCTCCCCAAACGCTCCTGAGTTGTCACCCCGCTCAGCGCTGCTCCCCTGCCTGCCATTGGTGATGGATGACCTGTGAGGGATGATGAATCGGCTCCTGTCAGGTCCTCAACACTTCCTCATCTGGGATTCAGCCATAAGGAGAAAGAAGCATCACCATCGCCCTGCATTGTACTTTAAAATACATAGCTCTTATTCCCTGAGGCAAGATGATTATTAACACAGTGTGATTTGTACAAAATTACATGGCAGCTCCTATCACATTGTGTAGTAATATTAGTAATGATAGAATAAGAATGTTATTGTGAGATTACATGGGTTTAAATGTGGATTTGGATATGAGCTTCACACTAGATGGAGTTTACAGCTGAGGATTACATCTTTTAGTTTGTGCATCATTTCCTGCCCTTTTAAAATACTTCCGATAGTATAAATATTATATTTTGATTTTCTGACTGCTTTCTGTATTGATTCAGCCTTAGTTTTTCTTATGACATATTTCTTTTGTTTTTGTATTTGTGGAATTTCCTATGTATTGTATTTGGACCTCGGAAATTACAACAGTGTATGGCATTTTCAATATGTACACTCTTTTTGATGTCATTACATTTTTAATGAATGTCTAGTGACCGCCAGCTTTGTCATTATAATTGAACCTGTGTACAGAGCGTTCTCTTCTTCATGTTGAATGTTTTTGGCCTTATGTATCTCCTTATCATTGTGTTGTGATTGTGGTGATGTTTTCAAAAATATAAGAAACTTGCCTTTAAAGACAGGGGTTTTGAACTGATTTCAACAAAACTCATCAGTTAATGTTACAGTGTTCCGGAATAATTTTTTTTTTTAGTTATGTCAAGGTAGCGTTAACACTTTCATAAATTGTTACATATAGCCTAATATAATATATAAAATAGGTCATCACAGAACTGGCAAGAACTTCATTTACACACCAGATCAGCTCTGGTTTCACTATTTGAACTTCACACCCTTTGCTTTCCTCACTCATTTCATCACATTTTCTTCATTTCCTGTGTGCAGCAAGCTGAGTTCTCTGAGTTTGGGTTAAGGCCTGAGTGTTATCTGTGCTGAGTGAGAGAGGGGCTTCCTGGTAGCTTCAAAGCCAGCAGATTTTGAGCTCATTCAAACCAAAAGAGCCTCTCTGCTATCGTGAATACAGTTTCTCACTGAGGTGGTCAGTTGGCTTTATGAGAGTCAGCAGCACAGATGTTTTGTGTTTGTGCGGAGAGATCAGGTTAACGCCCCACACTGATATTGTGTGAGTAACAAGATCAATAGGCTGTGGGTCAGTATGAAGATATCCAGAGAGAGAGAGAAACAGAGTCAGCCATGTGGCGAGAAAGGCTCATTTCACACAAATCTCAGTGCGAGCCAAAATAGAAGCAGACGGAAACCATTCCCTCTCGCCTGCATGCCCGTCCAGATTACTTCCTGAAGGTTTACTAGAATTTAAATCACGCCCCCTCCTCCTCCTTCCTCCTTCACTCTTGTGAATCTGGCAAACGCCAGTCGATATTTATATTCATAACAAACAATGAATCTACAAGGAAAAGAGAGAATGATATAGAATAACTCAGGCAGTATGGCACAGGAGGCAGATACCACGCTGTAACAACCATGATGTGACGAGTTGCTGGCAAATATTGGTCTTCCCTCGTAAATCTCCACCAGCAGGCTGGATGGAAGAAAGCCTCCACAGTCTGTTTAACCCTCTGCATTATCCTTACAGCAGCACGGCCAATTACAAACCAGATGTGGCAAAAGCCCAGGGATCAGGCCTCTCTGATTGAAGCAGATCAACAACTCACGTTTGATTCTGGCTCTCAATTTGAGTTCTGCTGAGTAGATCTGAGGCCCGTGGAGGTGAAGAGTCTTCCTGTCCTTAGGTTGTGCTCCCTGTTAGTCAAAAACATGCTATACTAGTTTGACATTTGCTTTCTTGCTTCATATCGATGGTATTGATTAATATAAAGCTGGAGCTAGCAACCAGTTAGCTTAGCTTCACACAAAGACTGGAAACAGGTGAAACAGCTGACCTGGCTCTTTCCGATAATAATGTAAATGTTAAAAATGTGCATTTTGTATCTCATCTGTTTATTCAGTACAATAATGTAAGCGTAAAAATAAATTATTGAGCCAAAGATTATTGTACGGACAGTAACATAGTCAAGTCAATACTCATTTTTAATTTAATGTAAATTACAATCATTAATCTGTATATAGAAGGTTTTCTCCAGACTGGACGGGATAAACGTGTGGTTTTTGTGTGCCAGACTATTTCTTGGTCTTGCACAGAGACTTCCTGGAGTTTTGCTGGATGTCTGTTAGCCTCACAACGACGACAAGACTCAAGGAAGTCACTGCACGCAGGCAATAAATAGGCCGGGAAAATTTCTGGGGTTTTGTTTGGATTAAAAAAACATGATAACATGTTTTTAGGGAGCTTTGGAGGCGAGGTGAGCATATTTTGTTGCCTTTGGACAGAACCTGGCTAGTTGTTTCCCCCTGTTTCCAGTCTTTATGCTAAGCTAGGTTAACCAACTGCTGGCTCCAATATTGATCAATAAGACGCAAAAAAGCAAATGAGTGAAAATAATCCTTCAAGTGGTAACATTATGAAAAGTTTTAAAAAATTTTAATAGTTTAAATTGTAAAATGCTAAAAGTTTTGTTGTCCCCACCTCCTTTTAACCTTTTTATATTTTCAAACAGTAAGTGTTATTTACTTTTTTGTACATTTCTATTAACCGGCTTCTTTCAACAGAAGAAAGAAGACGTGACAATTAGCAACAGCCTACTGTAATACTAATGTGTCATCGGACATTAAGCTCTAATTACGTGAACACACGCACCGCTGATCCTCGCCTTGATTCCTGTTTCTCTCTCGCCACCTGAACAACTTAAACCTGGCTGGCAATCAGTCAGCAATCAGGCCAATCAAAACAACTTAAACAAACAGCAGGAGGGTGAGCGATGGTCGGACAATGCTGCCGTAGGCTCGACGTGAACTCCGGAACGGGGCGGCCTCATGACTGATTGGTGTTTAAGCTCAATCACAGTCAGCACACTTCCTACTCCTGTGGTCCAGCTAAATGGCTCCATTCTCTCTGTCAGACCCCCATTTCTCTCTCCCTCTCTCTCTTTTAGCTCCCTGCTCTCTGTTTCACTCTCCCACTCCAGGGTCTCTAACACCTCCCCTTCAGTCGGTCTGTCTGGGCCGGAGGGAGGCACGGTGGGAGTTTAATTGCCTCGTATTTCCATGAAGCCAAGTTCATTACATTAACAGCTCTGGCCCACGCTGCATACTTCTAACCTGCTGCAATTTGTTTTTGTATTTATTAGGCTGGCAAAGAGACAGCTTCCCGCTCAGCTGGGGTGGGGTGGGGTGGGGGGGTGGCAGCGGCTGGGTGAGGGAGAAGGTCAGAAGGAGCTCGGCAGGCACAGGCAACCATTGTGATGCACCAGCCGGGTGGATAAAAACATGACAGGGAGGTACAGGCGAGGAACACAAGGCCTACTCGGTCTAGGAGAAATCAGGGTCGCTCTGGTGGGGGATGCAAAGATGTGAGGCAGTGAAGGAACAATAAGGGGCAGGTCAGAGGCAGTGTTGACTCAAAGTGTACACATCACTGTTGGAGGAAACTTTTAGAATAAATTGTGACCAATTTAAAGAGGTAAACATAGCGGAGAAAACTTTCATCGTAAACAAACATCGGCCACCTTAATTCATTCACCCAGAAAACGTTGCATGAGTACTAGTTTAGGGGGCCGGTGTTTTAATCCCAACCACGGTCTTTTTTCCAATCTTAATTGTTTTGGTGCCTAAACTTAACTGTGATTGCCACATGACAGTCACCTCATGTCGGCTAAACTCAACGGCCACTGAGCGGACCGTAACCTCACAGTGCCCTGTATGAGGTTCACAGTCACGTTTAGTCGGTTAAACTGAAACGGCCTCTGAAACCACCGCCATCTCACCGTAACCGAGACACGGCTGACAATAACCTTTTCTCCGCTAAATTTGACTGTAAAGACCGCTAAACATGACTGTCATGTGAGCCGTCGCCATGTGACCAGCCGCCAATTGTAATTTCGTAGGCCACCAGACGAATTGTTGTGCATAAGTTCTCATACGATATCATACGAACCTGTTCATAAGAATGCATTGATTTGCTACTTTACAACTTTAGAAGGTGATAATGTCAGTGTTGTGTTTACAACTTGTGCTGCTGCCCCCAAATGGCCAATAAAAAAAACCCACTGCTACTTAATTCACTGGCTATAAAAGGTAAAAATGTGTTTTGTCTACCTGCTATACAGCCAAAAACAAAAGACAGCACACTATCCTTGTATCTGAGAGACACAAATTACAAATACATGCTAACTACACTTGATAGATAGATAGATAGATAGATAGATAGATAGATAGATAGATAGATAGATAGATAGTATAAACTGAAATAATAAAGCTCTAAAAACTACATTTTGACCCAGGTCCCCACTACAAAACAGGTAATTCAGCTAATATTGCAGGACTTTCTTCAATACATATTGCACTTTAGTGGTGCAAACAAAATGCCATTTAATCAAACTACCAAAGACCAATTGTCATGCAGTGAATCTGGTACTGGGTCTCTAGTAGTATGGGGCAATCATTTTGCAAAGTTGGTAATCCAGCTGTACGGGAAGACAGGAAGAGGCACAATGCATTGGACAAGATCCTCTACCATCATACTGCTTACATTGCCAGCATTATGTAGGAAGTTATTCACACACACACACACACACACACACACACACACACACACACGTCTCCATTCATGAATTTCTCTGTGTTCCGCCCACTAAATCACAAAATGTACAGTTCACACTGTACAGACTGTGGGGTCACACATGTTCCTGTTTCACAAGCCTAGAGTTCCCAATTTGCCACACATGCTGCAGTGAATGCTTTTACAGCATTAGAGAAGCACACAGATTCAAAAATAAGCTTCCAAGAATTTTGTATTGCAAAAGTGTGAATTCACCACAAATCCCAAGGTGCAATAATTCTGAGACAATATCAACCCTTTTACTCTTGTGCAAGGACGGTGATGGTACTGTAAGAAAACCACCAGCTAATCTAAAGCAGCAACACAGAATGGATCCACTCAAACCCTCCCAAGAGTCATGGAGAAGAGGAGTAAAGAAAGAATGAGTGGGAGAGAGAGAGAGAGAGAGAGAGAGAGAGAGAGAGAGAGAGAGAGAGAGAGAGAGAAAGAAAGGAAGTACCAAACACAAGGATATACTGTAAGCCACAAAAGAAAGTCAACAGTAAGACAATGGAGAGAGCAAAACAGAGAGATGGGTTGAATCCACTGGCCAGCGTGAGTGAGCATCTCTGAAAGTGGATACGAAGGCGGATGAGCCATGCCAACCTCCTCTGACCGCATTAACAAAACCTAATGGAACGGCTGGCTCCAAGAGGCCTCGTCATCTATTATCTTACTGTTGCCCTGCGCAACCAAATAGGCTCATGTTCTCAGTGGCTGCAACTCAGCTGTCATACACTATGATCTCCCTTTTTCTTTGTTTTATGTCCACTGGCCTTAATGAAAATGATTGGTAAATCAATTCCCTGGTACGTAAAGAAGCCAGGGCAATATTGCCTCCACCAGGCCTGTGGCCACAAATCAACTGTAAATCAGCAGGAGAGGAAAAGAAAAGGGTGGTCATATATTGTGTTGAGAGGCAGCCATCAACTCAGATCCATTATTACCAAGTCATGTTGAGAGAAAAACCCCAGCTCAAACCCACACACTGAATATTACAGTTTCCGTGTGATTAAAGAACTCACAAATTCACATTTTTGTATCTTGCATTTTGCTTTTATTAAATTAATATATATATAAATATAAAAGAATCTAATTACTTTTCCCACCACTGACTCCAATTCTGCTCATCAATAATCGATCAGTCAATCAGGATCTTTTTCTCAAAGTTGTTAACACCCTAAAAGTATGGAAGAGATTTATTATAAAGGCTTTCTGGTTTTATTGTTTTTTTATTGGGTAGTATTTACTGGGGGTGAACGTAACATAACCTTGTCATTCGGGGGCGTGGTGTACCAGGCCCAATGTCATATAGACTTCTCGCAGATATTTTGGGGGTGTCGAGAGATCAACATTAATGGATTTTCTTTTGAAATAGCAATGCACGCTATATAATGGGGCCAGGATCCAATGATAGTGTACATATAACTAACTTACTCAAAAAAGGTTGAAGTAGTGTGAAGTTACTCTTTAGGAACATTCTGATAGTGTGTCCTCTGACCCCTCCCTCATTCACAGATCTTTCCATCAAGCCGGACCTTGTTGTTTTTTAAACCTTCTGCTCATTAACAAGGGGATTACAGCGTGTCATGTTTTAGGGAGTGACTGACTCAGGTGACCTGCTTTATAGGTCTTGGTTTTAGAAAGACCAACAGTGTGTGCTAACAGTGGTGTCTGTGAGGAAACTTCATGCCAGAAATCACTCCCTCTTACAGTGTATCTTTGGTATTCTGTGATTCTGACTTCGTCGTTGAGTGGTTTGAACACTTCAGTGTGGCCACTGTCTGCAACCTTCCAGTGTGGTGAGAGAATGACAGTATCCTCTGAGAATGGGAAGGGGCAATAAACTGAGGGGGGGCTACCTACATAGGCATGCTACACAGAAATTTCTTACTTACTGCTAGGTAGCTAATCTCTCGTTAATCCACGGTACTTACCCACACACACACTGACTGCACCTTTTGTGTGGTCGCACAGAGAAAGTGTTTTTCTGTGGCCGGGGGTTGGGAGCAAAGGCTGGTCTGATTCAGGACATTCCCAGGAGCACTGGAAAGAAATGAGGACACTGAACAGCTCATGCATTGTGTGTGTGTGTGTGTGTGTGTGTGTGTGTGTGTGTGTGTGTGTGTGTGTGTGTGTGTGTGTGTGTGTGTGTGTTCCCTTGAGTCTTCACTGTAGTGTGTACACAGTCATGTTTTGGAAAAATGTTTTTGTTTTTGGACGATGCGACATCAAGTGAAAAATGTGTGACCTCATGCATTTTTGCTGAGCCGCTGTGTTGGAGGATCCTGATGTTGTGAATTTTGAGGATGTGACTCACACCACCATCCACACAAGAACGTTATTTTCTTCTTGAAACAATTGTTCTTACTGTTGTCTTTATGTTGAGCAGTAGCCTATGTTTTTCTTCGGCCAGATGGTGGGTCATGTGAGCGGATCTCCAAATGATAATTTCTCAATAATGTGAAATCATTGCAATGACTTTCAACGTCCATGGCAAATTGGTTTTGTGCTTTGTTTGCTGCTCGCCCTCTCTCACCAGCTTGGGCATGGATTACTCATACAAGAGGAAATAATGACGCCAAGGTCCATTAAGTGGGATGGCAGGACATCATATCAGCATTAATCTGCCACTTAGCAGAGCAGCCTCAGGAGGGACAGACAGGGAGAAAAGAGAATATGATTTTCAGCTCCTCCTAACTGGACTTTAAGTTTTATTACTGTTTTTATTATGATAAAAAAACTTTGGTCCCATGACCAGGCCACATTTTCAGTTTCTTTTTATAACCCTGTTACGTTTCCCTTAAAGTCACAGTAAAATGATTTAATTTGAATGGATGCATCTATATGCCAAGTGCAACATGAGTCATCAAAAATATTCCACTATTACAGAGGGGAAAGAAAGGGATTTGTAAACCGTATATAAATACTCAAATATGTTTTTCTTTTTAACACATCCTTGATGCATGCCAAGACATATAGCAGAAAAATGAATGCAGAGACAGAGATAGAAAAGAGTACAATCTGGTACAAAGCATCTTTTCTCTTGTTTGAAATAAATGTTTTTTATACAGTGGCAATAAAAAACAGTGACAAAATAATAATAATAATAAAAAAAATTAATTGGTGTCTTTCACACCATCACAAAGTCAAAGCTCTGGTCAACAGACTATAATGTCAAATCCCGTTACAAAAACAACAGACAGGCGAATGTCTTGGACTGTATCTGTGTTCATGGCTGCAACTAGCATTGGGAGCAGTGGGATAATGTCCTTGTCATTTGGGGGGAAAGTGAGGGCAAAACAATCTGTTACTATGTGTAACTTACAATTTTGATGGAAATCAAGTGTAATGATCAATTTATATATAAAAATGTAGGCCTGGGGGGTTCAATGTAAGGTCCTGTGGTGGCTAACAGCAGGACAGAGAACTGGACATATATATATCATAACCCAGCATATATGATTACAGGGCCTGTACCATGGTTAGTTTCTATGGTGTACAGCATGTGGTGTACAGTGCCATCTAGTGGATCTAGTGTCATTAACATACACGACCCTTTCATTATAGCTGCCCTAGAAGATCCCTGAAGGCCCGTTGATTCAACTCAGTTTGAAATATTTAATTATCAGATGAATATTCTACACAAACATGTACTTTTCAACATACATAACACTGTATTGCTCTATTTTCAAAAGCTGGCACTAATGTTGCATTTGTTCTGGTCCCAGTGTAGAGTAGCTGATCGTGCAGCTATTTGCCTGATGAGAATTATCTGTCAGTTGCTCCGGTTGCGGTTAGCTAGCTAGCTAAACTGGGTCCCCGATTGTCAGTTGCTGAGAGCGGTGACAGCTGAACATATTATTTTATCTCTAGCTGTGCGCTCAATACAATCGCCACAATGTTTGAGGAGGCTAGTGAAGTGTTCGACAACATGTTTAAATCTTCGTTTCCCCTTACCTTCATTGTGTTTATCCCCGCGGTGTTGATCCTGGTGTCACCGCTCCCGGCCGAGGCGGCACATGAGTTCACGGTGTACCGCATGCAGCAGTACGACCTGCAGGGACAGCCTTACGGTAAGTCAGCTGTCCATTTTATCACAGTGTAATACATGTAAGCACTACTACGTTATCTTTGACCAGTAACTAGATCGGTCTCCAACAGCTAGCTAACTCAAGGTAGCCTCGTTGACGCCACCAGCTAACGTTAAGTGACCTGAAGTGCTATATACGTTAACGTTACATCCATGACATTCAATACAGGATAGCTAGCTGCTAATGTAGCTTAGCTTTGCTAGTAGGTAACGTAAATACCAAGCTAGCGATAGCTATTTTCCTAGAAGCAAATCAGAATCATATTTTATGAAAGCCCATTTCCGCCAATGTGATGGGGAAAAAAGATCCTGTAAGTCATTATAATGTGAAACGTCCTCAAAATATTGACATTGACATAGTATCTCAAAATAATTAGAAACTTTCTCTAAATTATTCTCAAAATAATTACTTAGTTTCTAAAAATAATGACTTTGCATCTCAAAATAATAATAATCCACAAAGTGAAAAAAGGGGAAGAAATTCCAATAAGGATAACGTTACAACAGCTTGCATTTGTAAAAGTATGATAAGTCGTAATGGCTAGTATTTCATGTGTTAAGTCTTAGATGAAGATTAACGAAAGCTACCAGACTTGACAAAGAGATCAACTCTTTTTTTTTTTTTTTTTTTTAGCCTCAGCATCAGTTTGTCATACAGAGACATTTGATTCAAAATAGTCTCTATTTAACATCTCTTGTGCGATAATAGCAGGATAAGTCATTCTTGACCTTTCCTGTTGACATAAAGACAGGAGTTATTGTATCATAATTAATGATCGGTGTGTCTCCTACCCTCAGGTACCAGGAATGCTATCCTGAATACGGAGGCTCGTACTGTGGAAGCAGAGGTACTAAGTCGTCGCTGTGTTATCATGCGGCTGGCAGACTTCTCCTATGAAGAGTACCAGAAAGCCCTACGCCAGTCGGCAGGAGCTGTGGTCATCATCCTGCCCAAAAACATGTCTGCTATGCCCCAGGACATAGTACAGGTAACACTTTAATGCCACAAATCAAAGACTTGTGCTGTATCCCGTTTCTCCCCCTTCATTAACGGTTTCCACTTTGAGTGTGTGTTCAAGTAAATCCGAAAGAAACCTCTGAATAAGAAAGTGATGGCATTGGTACTGAGGGCTATCAGTGTATTTAAGATAACCGAGCAGTGCCCTGCTCCCTATTCACACAGTCAACTGTAAGATGAACTGCCTTGCTCAAGTGTATCTATCAGTGGAAAGAATGGATAGGCAAGCAGTGTCCCAATGCATAATTGATTTACTGTCTGCTGATTACTATTTTTGAAGCTCTTCCCCTCAACCTTTCAAAGCTAAGTGTGACTCAAAAATAAAGAAAATGGTTTGGATGGAGGACTGACAAAACCCTGAATTTGCAGTGTTCCTTTACAGAGATTGGATGATGTTGAGCGATCCACATCCAAGTGATTGGATCTCACTAAAGCACACTATGACTAATTGTAGTGGTGGGATCAATCAGATTAGTTTTTCTGAAAAACAGAAGTAGTAGATGAGTTACATAACATAAAAATGTAGCTTTTGGTGAATTATTGTAGAAACTAAAAGTTCACTTTAATGCAGTTTCTTTCCTGTTTTCTGCTGTAGCTGTCCCCCATCACTTACATTCCTCTCAAAATGTTAGCAATACTGAACTTGCAGGGTTTAAGGAATTGATCAGATTTCCTCTCTTAGTTTTAATCCATCAGCATGTAATGCTAACAAAACAGAGCTGTGTGTCTTTGCTTGTTCAACATGCTGTTTATCCTGTGTAGCAGTTTATGGAGCTGGAGCCAGAGATGCTGGCCACTGAGACCATCGTCCCCGTCTACTTTGCCATGGAGGACGATGAGCTGCTGTCCATCTACACCCAAACCCTAACCTCCTCCTCCTCACAAGGCTCCTTATCAGCAGCTGAAGGTAGACTTTTAGACTGGACTTGCTGCTGGACTCAAATTGTCTACCTGTCTGCATTTTACACAGCATTTTATGTACATTTATGATAAAAAAAAAAATTATACACATAGATATACAGATAGGGAAAATGGTAACGTAGGATGGCCACTGTGCAAGTCGATCAATTCTAATTTAATGTTTTCTGTTGAATTCTGTAGTGCTGCTGCATACGGCCACAGCCAACGGCTTCCAGATGGTCACCAGTGGAGCTCAGAGTAAAGCTATCAGTGACTGGGCCATCACCAGTCTAGAGGTGAGAGACTTAATCTGAAGACAACTGTACCTGAATCAGCTGATTGAAACACACACATTTTTTGTAATTTTTTTTTATTATAAAGTGATACATTATGGATGACCAACATGTGATGTCGAAGAAGAATCTTCTGGTACCTAAGCTGTGACAGTCAATCCTGTGTTATTAGGCCAGGGTAGTATTGTGTGTTCTGCCTGCTATCCTAGTGCCCAGTGAGGATTTTCTGCACATGTGGGTGGCCATAAATCCTGTAACAAAGACGGCTGTGTGGACTGAAAGCCTGGAATTTTGAAATCAAGATGGATTTGAAATGCAGTCCAGAATATGCATATCCAGTTTAAATTGAGACTATTATTTTGTAAGTATTTTACACACACTATCTAGCCTGATCGCCTCTATTTTGCTCTTAAGGTCAAAAGAGTCTTCCACCCGTAACAAGAAGAAGATTATTCATGGTCAATGTCAGAGCATGTGAATGGCATTCTTCTCTTTACAGTAATCAACTGCTACAGTATTTCTGTCCTCCTTTTTATGAAGGGATTTGGATGGCTTTGATAATTGTTTTATTTTGTGTAAGATAGTTTTGAATCAAACAGTTGAGCTTAGTGTTAAAGGGGAAATATGCAGTTATTTTTTTTTAGCTTTATTTACCTTAACTGAACAGCTTTGGAGTTATTATTGGGTTGAATGGTGGTTGTCTCGCTCCGCCCTAGTGCCTATGAGCGGAAAAAGGACCCTTGCAACTTTTGGCCGGTGAGCCGTAACAAATTGCTTCACGACACTGCACACATACAGGAACCATCTAGCTATAAGAACAAGGTAGCGATGGAGTTTGGCTGAGCCGGCAAAAAAAAAGAAGCAGAAAGCTAGGAAAGCATTGTCGGAGGAACAGAGTTGTTACCAAATATCTATTCCGAAGCTGTAGGGGGAGCTCTATAGAGAAACCTGTGAGAAAACGGCAAAGAAATTGCCAAAACTGCATAGCGCCCCTTTTAAAACCAGAAGAAAAAAGGTGTTTTAGTCAAACTGCAGGGGATTCAGAGACTGAGGTCTGTGGACACGAGGTTGACTGTGACTGTAACCCACTGCAACTCTGCACTGGCACACTACCAGCCTGACAGTTTAATACGCACGGTGCCATTGGTTCAGCTGAATCTCATGCTTTTGCAACCCAGGTTAAAAAGACAAACAATAATTTAGTCGATCCCAGTTTGCTGACCACAATAAAAATATACGGATAAGGTGAGGTAACTTCCTCTTTCCTCTCGCTCCACTCCAGCTGGTCACTGTGTTGAACGGCATCGAACAGTGCAGCAACATATTCTTTTGTTTGAACTCTTCTGCAGTCAGCGGTCAGGTTTTGTGTTACCCTGTTATGTGTTGCTGAACCACCCGGAAATTTCACTCTTTGACCCATGAATCGTGGATTATACTTGAACCAACCCCTTCCGTTGGTAGGATTGGATTGACTTGAACTGAATCTTGGAATTAACTTCTTTTTTTTCTTTTCTTCCTACTTGGACTTAACTCCGGCGATCAAAAGAAGTACTTTTAAGGGCCTCATTTTGTGTTCTTGTATTTGTTGTTTGAAAATCATTGCAATACAATAGTTATTTAAAACGTTTCTCTGTGTCCTTGTCAGTGATATACAGTTGTACACATTGGGCTCACAAACAAGCTTATCTCTGTGCATCTCTGGTCCATAAACTTTAAACGTTAGCTATTTTGACTTGCTACACTTTATATAATCTGTTTCTGCTTCTGTTTTATATCACTCATCTAATGTTTTTATTTCCTTAGGGTCGTCTGGCTGGAGTTGGAGGAGAGGACCTCCCCACTATCGTCATGGTTGCTCACTACGACTCGTTTGGTGTTGCTCCAGTATGTTCACTGCTTCTTTTCTCTAACATATAAGCCCTGACTTTTTCAAAAACATACATGTAATTTAGCAGCTGAAGAAATATGTAGGATTTGGTTAAATTTAGTCTCCAAGTTGATTAGTCAGACACAATGTCTTTTTATGATTGGATACAGTAGAAGTTCAGGAAATAACACAGTGATGCACCACAACTGTCAGTAAAAAGAGAGCATGCCAGGAAAGTAATCTGACCATGTGTGTGCATGTTGTTGTGTCCAGTGGCTTTCGTACGGAGCAGACTCAAACGGCAGTGGGGTGTCCATGTTACTGGAGCTGGCTCGTCTCTTCTCGAAACTTTACACCTATAAGAGGACACACGCTGGGTGAGTAATGAAAACAGCACTCGCCTTTAAATTGTTGATGGATCATTTTGTGTCTCATGAGTTTCAAATAGCAGTATATATAAATATTTAGCTGCATTAAAAGCACAAATTATGATTATTTTACACATTCATGTCAAAACAGTGATGCTCCATGCTGCACACTCAGTTTATGCATTGTATATACGATGAAATAGTAGAATGAAAAAGTAGTCTTGATGGCTGACCTCAGTGGTTCATCTGAACACACGATTAAGTCTTTATGTCTATCACATTTGTTATGGTTAGAGTCTCGCTCCAAAAGCTTTTTGAGAACTATATTGAACATTATGTGTGCACTCTGCAGGCAGTGAGAATCGCATTGGACTGTGTTAAACACTTAAAGCGGTCAATAATATGGTACAGGCTCATTCTTGTGTCTAAATGTACTTAACAATAGCTGAGAGGAAGGATCCACTTCTTCCAGAGAGTGGTTAGTAAAGGATTAATGGACTTTACTGTAAAATGCTCTGTAGAAGACAAAGTCGTCTTGTGTAGGTTCAAAGTCGGCACCACTCCCTTGATGTGTCTGTCATTTTAAGGTATTCCTTTTGATTTATTTACAACGGACTCTGATATTCCCTAATGTTATCTCTAGTCTCTCAATGTCTATACATTGTATCATCACACATCGTCCTCCCAATCAGGTTCCCGTCAGGAGATTGTCGTCGTAGATTTGACTAATTTTGTGAAATGTGTTCAGGTACAACCTGCTGTTCTTTGTGTCTGGTGGGGGGAAGTTCAACTACCAGGGCACCAAACGTTGGCTGGAGGACAATCTGGACCATACAGGTACTGTTCAGTTCATACATTCTGCTCACAGAAAGGAGTATAAATATTCATGCAGCTGGATTTGGTTAGATATACAATTCTGGGGCTATGATTCAATTTTAAAACAATACTCAATATCTGAATAAAGACAATTATTTGAATTTACTGTAATTACTTTTAAATGCAAAATGCAGTACAAGTTATTCCCAAACCAGTCTGAAAAGACAAATAGATACATTAAGATACACTAGATCTGTAACCAATTGTTTACTTTATATTGGCGAATTTTCTATGGTTGAGAAAATTCACCACTATAAAGTAACCAAACAGTTACATTTTAATGCTTCTTAAAAGCAGATCAGAACAAAATAACAACAGACTATTATAGTTGGTTAGAACCAGTCCTTGTTTTTTCTCTACATAAAATATTTGGTTACATTGCTGTGTTTTAACATGGCAGGTGCCCTTTTTTTTTTATACCCTCTGTCTTTCAATATTTTTAAACGTAATTATTAACTTCTCCTTGCTGTCCATACCTTTCCCTCCCTTTCTCCGTAGACTCCAGTTTGCTGCAGGACAACGTAGCCTTTGTGTTGTGTCTAGACACTCTGGGGAACGGAGACTCTTTGCACCTTCATGTGTCCAAACCTCCTAAAGAGGGAACTCCTCAGTATTCTCTACTTAAAGAGCTGGAGATGGTAAGAACCTCAAGGCTCGATACACCTCAGTCTGATCATTGAGTCATTTAAAGGAACACGCCGACTTATTGGGACTTTCGCTTATTCACCTTATCCCCCAGAGTTAGACCAGTCCATACATAACCTTCTCATCTCCCTACGCGTCGTAACTCTGTCTGACGCCCCCACCGCTAGCCTAGTTTAGCACAGATCCTGGAGGTAACTGGCTCCAACTAGCCTACCGCTCCTAATAAGTGACAAAATAATGCCAACATTTTCCTATTTACATGTTGTGATTTGTATAGTCACAGAGTGTACAAATAACAAGGTCACATGAGACGCAACAATCTTCTAACCGTATATAAACTGGGAACTATATTCTCAGAAAGGTGAAGCACTGCTACTTCTACTATTTGGGCGGAGTGATTAGCGCAACACCTGAAAAGCACTGTTGTTACTCTCTGCTCCTCACCACGGGGCTTCTCAGGTGCTGCGAGCAAATCACTCCGCCCAAGTAGCAGAAGTTGCAGTGCTTCGCCTTCTGAGAATATACTACCCAGTATGTATATGGTTAGTACGATGTGACCTTGTTATTTGTACACTCTGTGATTATACAAATCACAACATGTAAATAGGAAAATGTTGGTGTTATTTTGTCACTCATTGGGAGCAGTAGGCTAGTTGGAGCAGGTTACCTCCAGGATCTGTGCTAAACTAGGCTAGCAGTGGAGCCGTCAGACAGAATTACGACACGCACGGAGATGAGAAGGGTATGTATGGACTGGTCTAACTCTGGGGGATACGGTGAATAAGTTGATGTGTTCCTTTTTTAAATGACTGACTCTCACTACAACCTTGGACAAAAACATGCTCTTATTTAGTAGCAGAGATATAGGTCAGTATATAGTATATAGTAATCTCTTAACCTATATAGAAATGTAAATGGCCATGCCAACTTCGGTGCTATCCCCCTTTAACACTGTAGATATTTCTGTAACACAACAGCAGTTTTACTTCTTTCTTGAGTCACATCATTTTTAGGTGGTGAACCAGAGCACATGAGCTGCTTCACCTATGAACTTGTGTGCTCTAGCTTGAAGTCTTTTTTTTTTTTTTTTTTTTTTTTTTTTTAATGAATACCTACTGATGTGTACAGAGTTGTAATTGTTAGTTGATTAAAACTAAAAAAACAAAAACCTGCTTTTACCGATGCCCTGGAGCCTACGCCTAGTTTTTCCTGATACAAGCAATTTTAATCAGTTTTGCTCTACTTTTCTTGTTAAACCCACAGCACATAGGTTAAAGGCTATGATTTAAGATTATATTTCTCATTTCCTCTCAGGTGGCTGCGAGTCAGTTCCCAGAAGTCAAGTTCTCTATGGTCCACAAGAAAATCAACCTGGCCGACGACATGCTGGCCTGGGAGCACGAGCGCTTCGGGATCCGCCGGCTGCCGGCCTTCACGTTGTCCCATCTGCCCTCCCACCGCCTGGCTCAGCGCTCCAGCATCATGGACGTGCGGTCAGTGTCCCCCTCCTCTCGCCATGGAGCGGGAGAGCCCCCTGCTGGGTGGGTTCATTACTGCAAGTCTCTGAATCACAGAGACAAAAGAGATTCCATTCTAGCTGCCATTCATTTTTATTCATGTCACAGGTGTTGTTATAGACCCATTCCTTTGCACCTCTGCTATCAAGTCCCTTTATACACCTTCCATGAAAAGAGTGTTGTGAGGGCACGACCACTGCATACGTCATTCACGACTGTATTTATGCACTCCCGCCACATGTGGAATGAGCGTGTGAGGTTTTAGATTTGATGCTGTCTGTGGCAGAAACACCTTTTGTGCTCTCATTTCCACTCTTCACTCTTCCTTTATCTTATACTGCTCCTGTAACCATCCCGTCTCTCTGTCTGTTAGTAAACCATTTATCGGTTCTGTGGTACAATTTCCAATTTGCTCCGTTTTCTTTTGTCAAACGTTCTGCATTCCAGCCCACCTGTGTGAAAATGGATGCCCTGTAGTTGGTTTCTCCTCTATCCCTTGCTGCAGAGGGTTTCTGGTTTCTCTCCTTACGTTTTGGCCTTTTTTACCATTTCTAACTGTCTGCACACTTGTGTTCCTGTTTTACAGGCCTCATGTCGACATGAAGAAACTCAGCAGGAACACCAAGCTGGTAGCAGAGGCACTGGCAAGGGTCATTTACAACCTCACCGAAAAGGTAAACACACAGGAAATGTTGAAACTGTTTTATACTGCGTCTGCTTTCTGCCTGTGATGTGACATTTTTGTTGTTTGTGTACTGTGCTGCACAGGGGGCTCCTGGAGACCTGCAGATCTTCACTGAACAGATGGTAAGTCACTAAACTGAGGGCACGGTGGTAACAGATCTCTAAAAGAAACGGCAGTAGCAACAATTGTCCCTGATTTTGTAGTGTTTTTATCAGGACAGAATTTGTGTTGACACTATTTACAATTGTATTTTGTGAAATTGCTACTGGTACCTTTTTTTTTTTTTTTTTTTTTTTTTAAATCTGAAAGCAAAACTTTTGTATTACTCCAAAAAACTGGTATTGCTTTATGTAATACTTCTTTTTAACTATATCCTGTCCTGTCCATCACAGACTCTGGTGGTTATTTTGTGTGTAGCTCAAACTGTACCCCTGTGTAATGCAGTTTTTGTCTTTTCGCGTCAGCAGGTGCAGGACGAGCAGCTATCAGCAGTGGTGGACTGGCTCACAGCGCAGCCCAGAGCCGCTCAGCTGGTGGACAAAGACAGTAGCGTTGTGTCCACTCTGGAGTATCACCTCGGACACTACCTCAAGGATGTTAAGAGACACTACGTCAAAGCTGACAAAAGGTAAAGAAAAGGGTGGATGGTTCAATGCCCAAAATGTATTGTCTCAACATTTCCAATGGCGAGATAAGTACTTTCTGTATATTTCCATAAACAACAGATATCATGTATATTGTACATTCAGGTTTTGTCATGATGTCAAAGTGACAGCTTTGAACTCTGCTTGTCCTCAGGGATCCAGAGTTTGTATTCTACGACCAGCTGAAGCAGACTATGAATGCTTACAGGTACGCTGTAATGAGCTCCTCTCCTGAGATGCTTTAGTGCACTTCACGCTGATTTACTGTAGCTTTGTAAAAGCTCACAGCTGGCTGTAAAGTCATGAGGCTATTATCTGCTTTCAATTAGTCCTTAGTTAACTGTATTTGAGACTTTCATATTTTACCATTATGGACCAAATCCAAACATCACATCATGTTAAGGATGCTTTTTGACTTTCTCTTTTAATAATCTCTGTATCTCACTCACTCTCTACCTCTCAGAGTGAAGCCTGCTATTTTTGACTTGCTGCTGGCAGTCTGCATTGCAGCCTACTTAGGGATGATGTATCTTGCTATCCAGGTAGGTCACTGTGTTCATGCAGTAGTCTGTGGCCTCTTTCAGACATGCACTACATTACATACAGACAAATATCAGCTGAATAGTTTGTTTAATGTTTAGCTGTCTAGTCTGTAAATTCATTCTCACTGCTCTCATAACGTCGCCTTCTTCCACAGCAGGCAACTGTTATCAGCAAAAATCTCTTAAAAAAAAAAATAAATAGAAGGAAAAAAAACAACCTCTCCGCTATCTGTTCAGCACCAAACAGCGGACAGACACAGTTAGCAGAACGTAGTGGAGCATTTAGCAGCCAAAGAGTCCGATATTTCCCTCAGGTGTTGGTGGAGATCAAAACAGACCTAAAGTAAATATTGGACTTACAGGCAGCCTGAAATACAACTCACGATAAATGATGATGTTGCTCCTTAACTGTCGGATGTGTAAACAAGCAACAAGTTTGCCATATCAACTTTAAAAGGGGATGGTGTATGTGAAAATGTTTCTCCTACCCCTAAGTTGCCAAAAAAATCTTACAGAAGCAGCAACGTTAAATAAACACAGAGGTATACATTGCCTTCTTTAGAGCCCTGTAATACATTTATCACTATTGATCTTGAATGCCGAAAGGAAATGTATTAAATAAACCACAAAATGCAGTGAAGGAGCCAATTTTAAGCTGTTGAGGAGATTTTTCTGATATCGTATCAGTCTTTTAGTGTAGGTAAGGGGTTAAAAAATATCATCTCACCATCAGTATGCCTTCCTAGGTTTTCAGCTTTCTGTCATACAGTGGGCTTGGATGAAATAAATGTCCTGCAAAACATAACAGCGTCTGGACAAGTAGGAATTAAATAAAGCGGCATTCTTGTGTGCTGAGGCACTTTCAGGCATTATTATTGTAAAGGACGTTTATAAGGGTTAGTATCGAAGAGGAGGGCAAGCATCCTTTGTGCTCATGATGGTCGTTAATTAAGGCCTCAGCGACGAGTTTGGAAATCAATCACTGATGCAGTGAAAAAGGCTGATGTCTGAAAAAGGTGTGTGTGTGCAGATGTTTTGTGGGTCTTGTCTGGATACATGAAATGGACTCTTTTTCTTGTGATCCTTACAGAACTTTGGAGTCCTGTACAGTGTTGTCCGTAGAATCACCCAACCCAAAGCGAAGATCCATTAAGGTGCACAACGCCGCATTTCTTTTTCCGATCCCACCCTTTTCCTCAAATCAAGAAACTTTAACTAGTAAGAACATAGAAGCTGGGCCGAGCTTCTGTCCTCATGACGGTTTCAAACCAGCAGAATCTTTTCCTTTCATTTCCTTCATCCTGATACCACAAACTATGATGTCAGATCCTGTCCTGCTGCCAACTTAATCCATTTGGTCTCACAGACCAGAATAATCAGGAATCATTTTTCAATCTCCCTGTCTTCATGAACACATTATGTCTTGTCATTCATAAAAAAAAAAAAAAAAAAAAGAATGCCTCGCGTCGGACATATTTCGTTGTTTGACTGTCGTGAGGGATGCAAAGCATCTGTCCACACCGCTGAGATCTAGATGAGATTAAGTGAGTTTCTGATGTTGCTGTTCCAGCGACCACTCCTCATTCCTCCTCTCGGTATACCGTACGAGTGATCGTTGTGCCAAACTGACGCCATGTGTTGTCTCAGGCAGCTACAGGGAGAAACTGACCACACAGAGTTTAGCCCAGAATTTCTTTTGTCAAGAGATGTGGTCACCAAACTTGGTTGTTAAAGGACAGGTTCACATTTTCCAATCTGCTTAAAATACAATACTCACATTTCCATAAAGACGTTTACAGTCACTTTAATGGTTCTTTCTCTACATACTCACTGTTTAAAGACCCCCTCCTAAATCCACAGTTCTGGTTTTGTGAAAAAAACTAATTTCACCTGATTAAAGTCTTTTTGGTAAGACATTCCCTCTTGGTGTCATTCTAAAAGACTGTAGCATCAGGCCAAACCCATTTTAGCTTCAGATGAACTGCACTTTTGCACACCAAGGACTGTGGATTTTGTCTTCCATCT
Organism: Perca flavescens; assembly: GCF_004354835.1. NCBI lineage: Eukaryota > Metazoa > Chordata > Actinopteri > Perciformes > Percidae > Perca > Perca flavescens. The sequence goes on along the minus strand of NC_041339.1, from coordinate 18,770,639 downwards.
CTTCAGGGCTGCAACTAACCATAATAATTTTATAGTCAACCATATCCGTTTTTATAAATTGATCGATCGCTTTGACTATAAAATGTCAAAAAATAGTGCAAAATGCCCATTGCAGGTTGTTCGAGTCCTAGAGGACATCAAGATGACATCAAATTGCATTTCCATAAAATTTACAATAATGTATAAAACATTGCAACAAATCCCTTTTTTAATGGCTTACGATGAAGCGATTATCAAAATATTTGGTAATAGATTTTCTTTTTTCTATCGACATGTCATATATGGGCACATGAGTATTTTGTTGAGACAGACTTGGGAAAAAAAATCTGAACTTATCCTTTTTAAATGGCCAGTGAAAATGACTCCACAAATATCGTTTACGGATAAGACGAGTTGCCTAAATGAAATGTGAAGTAGTGTTTAGATTATTGTGATTCCATTGCCTCTGTAGTGAATTTATTAAACATTTGATTGAATGGAAGAAAAATAAATCTTTGCCAAATAATTATTGTATGGTTTAATCTCCCCCTTTCTCCCTGTTGAATATACAAACATGGAAATTTAAAGCAGATTCCGCCTTTACATTTTCCTTCTTACTTTTTGTGTAACTTTTTTTCCTGTAGTCGAGGTTTGTTTCCTGTTGCTGTGTGACTTGATGTCTTATTTTTACTGCTCAAGTCTTCTTTTTTAAATCTAGAATAAAAAACAAAAAAACAAAGTCATGCTGGTGATGTCGACTTATCTTAAGGCTCATGATAAAGAAAGGTCACATGCAACAAAACAGGTTTGTCTAATCGGAGCACATGTGTGTTAAGCGTATAAGAGTACAACGCCAACACATCGTGACAAGATAAAACTCGCCCTTTACTGCTTTTATCAGAAAACGTGCTGACTGCAGCACTGATTTGACTGGATCAGATGTTTTTTAAAGCTGTTAAGATTTTGGTCAAGCCAGCACTGCAGTTTTTGTACACTGGATGTCTTAAAATGGGCAATAACACAAAGGGTGTTGGATTAAATGGACAAAAATATTGGACAAATATCTTAAAACACACCTAGATTCATTTCATGAGATATTGATGTGTGTGTGTGTGTCTGTGTGTGTGTAAAACTAATACTGCAGTGTTTCCTTGACCCTTTCTCTGCCATGGTCTTGCCTTGTTGTGGGTGAACGGTGTTTATTTACCATTTTGTATTTTCCATGTTTTTCTGCATGACCTGTGACCCCTACATGTCTCCATGGTAACAATTACAGGATTTTTTTTTTTTTAAATGTACCATTATGAGGGAAATACTGTGTGGTACATATGCATTTTTAATTTATTGAAGCAGTTGGTTTTCATTTGTGCACTGAACTGAACTCTTCTCTGGTCTGAACCTCATCCACAACACTTGATCTTTGCAATGAAAATGATATCAGGTGTGATTAAAAGAAATAAAAGAAATCACAAGGAGCAAGTCTCTTGTTTATTGACACGTTTTATTTTATGGGAAAGAAATGAAACAAACATTGGCTGAATGGTATTAAAATAGTATTACAAAAGAGCAAGTATGTGTCTTTATCAAGTGGTCAGATTTAAAAAGTGATCAAGTTGAGTTTGAAAGAAAAAAGGGTCAATTTGTATCGATTACAGTGCATCAATGGTCCAGAAAACGAATAATTAAAATCCTTTTTAAAGGTTTTAGTTACTTAGTAAAAATTCTCAAATTCTGCCTTCCATTTTCTAATTTTGATCTAATAAACAATAACAATAAATTACAGTGCAATTTATAAGAAATACCTGCAGGGCTTCTTCTGCCCATCGTTCTCTACTAGCTCTCCTCTTCGCTCGTCACCAGCACCCACAAACACTTGCCTCATAATTTGGGTGGACATTTTGGCACAATCGAAGCACTCTTGAAGATACTTTGTGTCATAATGAAGGCGAAGCCTGCGAGCTACAGTTCAGGCAGACAACTCGCACGTCATATTTAGTATAAAACATCCGACACAGCTTTTACTGCTGAGTTTGTACATTTTATCGAGCCTTTGCAAACTGATTGGTAAAGCATCATTTAGATTTGAACAATTCTGATTCCGATTCTGGTTCTTATCGATTCTTTGAGGTGTGCAGTTGAAACGGGTCACGTGCCTATTTTCACAAATAAGAGGAAAATTAAATTTTTGATTCAATGGTAGTTTGCAGTTTTACAGGGCTTTTTCATTGTAAAATAAAGCCACACTAGAGCGCTGCTTACTGTGCTCCAAGGCTGCAACACAAGCGCCTTTTCTCCTTTGAGCTGATCTTCGTCTATGCAGGTGGAGAGTGACGAGGTCAGAGCCTAGACGTCAAATATCAAGTCTGTGCATTTACCAAACTGAGTTGTCTGACTGAACTGAGCTTCACATGCAACATGTTTCCAACATGTTGGACGTTTAAATAAAAATCAGCCACATCCATACAGGAAGAAAAAAATAAACAATTTCCAAATGTTTTTTCTCCCTTCAATTTCAGATTTCATCACATCTGGGTAGTAGTGAGGGGTGGACGACATGGATGCAAATTTGTTCATATCATATTGACATACATGATGAATAAACTATATAATAAATAAACTAATAAATTAATTTTCAGAAAAATCTGTTGACCATTATCTAATGTCCACCTGGTAGGTGCTGCAGCTGTTTTTTTGGTAATCTATCAATGTAAATTCCTGAAAAGACAAAGTACTTCAGATGCAAAATGATCAAATCCAATATTTCCACAAAACAGCTCATTGATTTAAAACACTGACACCAAGGTGTAAACAGTACATCAAATGAATACTGTCTGATGGTGCGTTTCACATTCATATCGCCCACCCCTAGTAGTAGTTATTCAGTCTCACATCACAGGACTGTTTGTAGCGTGACAGTTGGGAGAGAGATCGAAGGTGCACCTTTTCGCACACGGTACCATACCAGACTTGGGCTGAGTCACACCTAATACAGATCACAGGTCTTTGTGGGTTCACTGCAAACTTCACATTTGCCATCATATTACACAAATATCAGCAAACTATGGATTATCTAGTCTCACAGTTGAATAGTCAAGACCGCAGAGGTCACTTCCTGCCAGAACACCGTGCTACAGGACGTCTGATATCTTAACACACAGCAAAATGTTTGATGAACTGTTACTTTTACAGTACAGATGTATAACGATCAGAATACAGTAAAATGAGTGCGAGCCAGCATCTAGATTAAAAGGAAGAGATCTGATATTAATCCATTTGTTTGTAATGTAGATGAACAAAACAACTCTCCCAGAAAATATCTGATCTGAGCAGACGATCACTGACTCATACACAGCAGAAGAAGACAACCAAACTGGGATTCCAACAGTGCTCTCAGAGGAAGCAAAAAAAAAAAAAAACAGCAATTCAAAAACAAATCAACAATGATAACCTTAACTACAGCAATAATAGTGATAGTTTAATATAAAATTAAAATTAGTTTGAACTCTCCCCCCCCCCCACACACACACACACACGTGCTGATGTGGGGATTGTGGAAGACAAACTAAAACAGAACGACATCTGCGGCCTGCTCCGGCAGCACAAGCATGCTGTTCATCGAAACAAGAGCTTGAATTTGATCGAGAAGGTAGGAAGATTAGAAATATACCTTATTAACTACAGGTGCAGCAGCTGTTTCCACTAAGAGTAAACCAGTGGGATCCAGGGAAACCTTTCCACTGTAGTTTAATTGAACGTGTTTGAATTACAGGTGACATCAAAGATCTTTCCATATGTGGGATTTCTGGGACATAATAGAGACTTTAATTTGATCTCTTAATGTGTGTCTGAAATAAATTTCAATGCCACGTGAAGGTTTATCACACTCTGGTTTGTCAGCCAACGTGATGCGTGTTCAGTGGTCACTGCTGCTTGAAAGAAAGATCACTTTTAGGATGGTTATTTTAGACGTTAATAAAGACATTATGATTACATAGCCAGAGGATTTTTTTCTTCATTATTTGTAAGACAATTTCATAGCATATTTCCAAAATCATTCAATGTCATGCATTCCTGAATACCATAATGTGTGCATACATAATGTTTTTTTTTTTAATCATACTGATCTTTATCTTTATACAAGTTCTGGGATATTGTTAAAATTTTCTGTGAACCCGATAGCCGCCATCACCACCCACGAAACTGGTTATAAATGTTAATCAAACATATTGTTTAAACAAATTAAAGGATGACGATGATACTGAAACCCAGTCAATCAATTCTAGCTATTTGCTGTCATTAAACCAGCAACAAGCTTGTATGCCCTCATGTCAGTGCACCAACAGATGCTTTGCAACACGTGCAACAAAAAAAAAAGAAGCTTTTTCCATACAATTAAATATTTCCAATGCCTGTTGATCATCAGTGCAAGAGATAAAATGTAAAAAGAAATTAAACTGAGAGGTGAAATGTTGTGAAGGATTTTGAGTTTAAAAGATTCGGCTACATCCATCCTGGAATGTCTAACACACGCACATACCCACACACACACACACACACACACACACACACACACACACACACACACACACACACACACACACACACACACACACACACACACACACACACACACACACACACACACACACACACACACACACACACACACACACACACCAATGTGGCTTTTCAATTGAAACTAACGGACGTCAGAAGCTGTCTGTTAGTTCATGATTTTTTTTTTCCTTTTCTTCATGTCTGACATCAGAGAAGTTGGACGGAGGTTAAAGGAGGAAATTAATTAATTATTTCACTGACGGCAATCACAGCTAACCCCTATACTATTACAATTAGCTGCTTGTTTACCAGGTTGCTGATGGTTGCTGTCGGTCTAAATGTCTACAGACTGCAATCTGGGTGCTGTGGCGCTGTTCAGGGTGACGGTGATGATTATGACACCCTGTCAGACTGTACGTAACAATCCCAGCCCAAATCTTACTCAAACTGGTTTTTTTTTTTTCTTTCTACTGAATCTATCAAATTTAAAGTTAGCAACAATAAGACAAAAAGTCACCCGAAATAACATTCACAATGCTCTAATAAAAACAAAATGACAGCGATGAAATGAAATGTTGTAAAACAAATAAAAAAAAAAAGGAGTAAAAACTTGCTATTTTTCCTTCCTTTTTTCTTTTTCTGACCCTCTTCCCTTCAGCCATGTTTTTTTAGCGCGAGCCGTCCAAGGAGGGCGTCTTGTCTTGCTTGTAGTTACAGCCTAGTGCCAGGTGGTGGCGACGGAGAGCCTGTTATAGATGCTTCTTTTTGTTGATCCCATTCTGCACGTGCTTTCTACAACAGAGAGACAACAGAGAGAGTTAGTGTAATGAGAGCAAAGGACAGGACGGGGAAGGAGAGAATAAGCTTGTCGGAAGAGGTGATCAGCAGATGTGAGGCATTAGCAGGCAGAGAGGATATCAGCAGTGGTCAAGGCCAGGCAGATAAGGAGTGCCACATAATCACATCTCCATATGGTCCCAGGCTCTTTGATCCTATCTACCTGTGAAGGCCGCTAGTTACACAAGCTCAGTGGGAGACCTGCTCTCTCTGCATCTACACCTGAACTTCAGGAGCAAGTGTCTGCTTGAGTTATCAAATCTTTGTACCACAACACAACAGTTTAGACACTGTCAGTTTTTTTCTGTGAGTATTCCAAACTAATAGAAAAGTGATAGAGATGTCGGCAGTTTCACAGTTTCAGTGGTCAAAGGCTACCATGATAATCAGCAGCGGATGATAGAGGTGCACATGACAACACTAAGGCAACTCCTTAGATAAAGAGATGAATCCATAAGTTCAGATAAAGAGGCACAAACTTTGTTTTTAGTCAAGTTAGCATTTTCTTGTTTTAAGCTCAATATTGCAAAGTCTTCAGTACTTTTTTTTCAAATTAGAAGAGACCCCCATTACATAAAACATACATGTAAATCTCATAAAAAATCTCTATATCATTCTAAACAATCTACTTAAACCTTTTATAGAGGCATAGTAATTATTACAATAACTGCTAAGATGGGTATAGAAAGGACAGTGACTTGTTTGGCTACAAAACTGCCAAAACTGACTCTGAAAAGTGCTATGTGTATGTGTACCATTTTACAACATAAATGTATGGTCTGTAAGCAGTGGTAATGCAGATGGAATGATTAAGGGGTATCAAACTCATGCCATAATTCCCAATAAAAGCTGCTTTTTATGTAGAATCATGGATTTTATATAACGCAGAATTTGGTTGACAACAGAAACAAGACGGTGTTATGTTGTGATATTATGTAGAAACCATCTTCTCTTTGTAAGTAAATTGGTGTGAGGCCTGCATTCATTTTTTTTTACAGCCTATGCTGGCATGTTGAATTATCTTGTTAGACCACGTTTATACCAGCCACGCTAGCAGCTAATATTTATTTCCATTAACCTCAGCTGTGGTTTGTTCAGTCAATGTTAGCATGTTAACACACTAAACTAAGATGGTGAACAAGGTAAATATTATTCCTGCTAAACATCAGAATGTTAGCATTGTCATTGTGAACATGTTAGCAAGCTGCCGTTAGCATTTAGCTCAAAGCACCGCTGTGCCTGTAGTCTCTTTTGTTTATTAAGAATATTACAATACACCTGGCTATGTGTGCATATAAAATAAAATGTATTTTGGTAAAGTTCTCTGTCTTGTGGCATTAAGTCAGCCATTGGCATTAGACAGGGTTTCTGTAGTCAAATTTAAGACTTTTTAAGACCTTTATGAATGAAATTTAAGACCTATATCACGACATTAAAGTACAACGAAATGCAGAGACACAAAAGTGCTTGCAAAGTAAACAAAATCATTAAAATTGAATAAAAGCGACACAAAGTAAGAATAATCTGTATATAATAATCATATACAGCAAATTATATATATATATCAAAAGAAAGAACTACAACACAGGGTGGTATTATTCCACCCTGCGCTGAGGTCTCAAGCGACACGCAGTCTGTTGGTGTTAGCTCACCCCTGGGCAGAGTTGTGATGTCCAGCATCATCTTCATCATCGTGGTTTTCTGCCTGAGGTTCCTTGAGCAGGCCAGCTGCCGCGTTGTTGCCTTCCTCGTCTTCGTACTCCCTGACGTCGTTCACCTCCTTCACTTTTAGCACCTTCACTACGAAAACAACAATGAACTACACAAAAAACAGGGGAGAAACAGGATACACAACAGAGGTCAGATTGTGACATCGTTGTGGCAGTTTAAGACAAAACAAACATTGACCATAAATGCTTTTTGAGTTGGAATTAAGAAACCTGTGTGTCCTCCTCACCAAGAACCAGTAGATGTTCATGAGCAGCAGCGCCAGGAGAAGAGTGTTGAAGAAGAAGTAGAAGGGGATGTTGGGGACAGACTGGAGGCTGGACACACATGTGGCGTACAGCACTTTGAGAGGGAACCAGTAGAGACGGAACCAGAACCTGAAAGAACACAATAGAAATGAATGTCTATTCATCTGCAGATCAAGTGTTTGTGTGTGTGTGTGTGTGTGTGTTGAACCTCACCAGGTGACGCTAAAGCTGACAGAGCCCATGTTGGACAGCACATCGTTGAGCAGGTGATAGCCTTCTCCTCTGGTCTTCAGGTAGATGTTGAGCTTGGTGAACTCCAGCTGGATGTCATTGATGTCGTGGAGGAACAACACCAGAATCCCTACGTTGTGGTATCTGAGGGCCAGGGAACACACGGTACAGTATGCGTATATATATATATTTCTAGCTTATTTCTAATACAAGTCCATTACAAGCAGGCATCTGCCAATGCAAATGTTTGGGTGGTCCAACCAGAAACATTTACAATAAACCAACCAAGTCAATTTATTTTGGATCTATTTTGCCTGCCATTTGGGAGCTGAAAGCGTATTGATGGACTACAATGACCAAAGTTTAATTCAACACACATATGACATGCATCTATGCTGATGATGTGGTAATATAACATTAACTGAATGGTACTGTATGCCACTTTATGCTCATACAAAAACTAAAAAGGGGCAACAATAGATCTTTTAAGACTTAACAAAGGTACCTAAACGCGTAGGAAAAACTAATGAGTGCCAGCGTGATGATGTGGTGCACCACCATGACAGCTGAGTCCTTCCTCCACGCGTCCATGTAGACCGTAGCATAGATGGAGTGGCCGTAGAAGCTGCCCTGGATCAGGTAGGCTATGGCGATGTCTGTAGGTACCGACATACCACTCTTCCAGTCTGGAGGAAAAGTGAGGAGAGGTCACAGGCTGAGACACACTGAGAGCACATTAAGGATGTCAGCGTTTACTTTATAACCAACATCATTCAGATGCAGATTAGAAATGAAACATTTTGGATTAAAATGCATGTAGAGCGTTATGCAGCCTTTGGCAGAGAGGTGTGCACTCTGTGAGCTTTCTAATATGTATTGTAATTGCATCTTTCTTCTTTTTATCTGTTTTCTTGTTGTTCCTAGTTGAGTGTCTCAGACTTCTGGCTCACACAGTAAAACAGAAAGTGGTGATTGTATCACAACTATCACATTTGAAAACAGCTGATGCCAACAGATGTATTTACTGCAGACTCACTACTCACTACTGCAAGCAAATGTGGAGGAGGCACTTGTCTTTTAGCAAGTGTGTAGATGACAAGACTCACTGTCTCACAAAACTCTCAAACATTGTGGATTAAATTAATTTCTAACACATTTTAGATTACAAATGACTGTGGAGGCTGAAGAAATGTAAATATTTAAATGGTTAATCCTATAATCATTAATGTGAATTTATTTGCATTACACTGATCCAATAAACAAAAAATCATTAAACGTTAAGTGTGCTAACAATGGTTAACCCACAGAAAAGTAATAGAAGATTAATCTTGTGTAGATGATAAATATGTTGTAGATACAGCAGGATCATTGTTTTATACACACATACACTGTACACCCATTTGTATTCCCAATATGTCCAGATACTGAGCTATATGCAGTGACTTCCGGGAAGGATGCCAGATGTGGAAGAGGCTGGAGGGATCAGGTTTAACCTCGGGGGAATTAAAGAGGGTTTCTAAAGTAATGGAAACTTTCTCCTCCGATGTTTGAGTAAGGTATGTCTCTGGTGGGATGGGGTTATGTTCAGGCCGTGCGTAATGTTTATTGATTGGATCTTCCGTCATTACATCTCAGGCTGGAAGCTATTAGAGTTGACGCAGCTATTGAAGATGAACCTGTCAACCAGCCTTTGCTAGCTCCACTCAGAGCGATTGAGTTCGATCAGAGCCCTGACACTTCCGTGTCTGATGGAGGAAGCAGAGAGACTATAAAAGACATTGCTGGATTTTAAGTGGAATCCACCTTACACATCTATCCTACATTAGCAGTGATAGTCATCCATTAGGTGCTATTATGGAGATGGTGGGGCAAAACTTAATGTATTCTATCATAAAACGTTGCTCTATTTAGGATTGTTGGTATATCATTTCTGTCCTTTTGGTTACTATAAAAAGAAGTTTGGATTTTTTTTTTTTTATTAATAATACCGAATCACTGACGATTGGTTAATAAGTGATTCAATTCAAGGCTCAGAATATGCATGAATATCCACTATAGGATTAAGATGTGGTGCTTGCTGATTCATTAGATTAAAATGACTTCAGCTCCTTGAGAGGTTAGGTAGGAAAATTACATTACATTAAATGTCATTTAGCTGACACTTTTACCCAAAGCAACTTCCAATGACAAAATGGCTCAGTTACAGTACTATTAAAGCTCCATTGTGTACTTTTTTTAGTTGATTCTTAGCAAAAAACCCTTTGTTCTTTCACAAATATGTGCTCATTCATGTGTAATTACTTCCATCAACTAATCAAAGTATTCTCGTACGCATAGAATCTGCCATTCAGAATCATTCAGAATACATACGAGCGACTCGCTCGAATGTCACATATTATTGCGAATGACACGTTGCACCTCCATCTTTAAAATACATTAGCCAAAGAGGAACATACCTCCGCCTTTCGCGCTTTTAAACTCAGTGGTACCGTGACGAATGCCAGGGAGGGGGAGAAGATAACGGAGTCGCCAAGGAAGTTAAAAAGAGAATTAAAACGACAACGCGACAGGCAAAGCAACAAGACCAAAGTTAATATTGGAGTGGCTTTTCCAAGATGGAAAGAGCTCATAAGGAGCAAGGAGCAAGAAAGTTGCCTGCTTTCTTTTCAAAAGGTAATTCTGCCTATTTGTGTAAATTTGAAGTTTTATAGTTGCTTGTATAGCATGGTTGTGCATAACGCTAGAACGACGTCTAGGATACTTTTCCTTGCGTCAATGATGAAAAAGGATTGTCTACCTTGTAACATAAACGTAATCATATGTGTCATGATTTCCCTGGCAGACAACTCACATCATGTGCAATTGTAACTATTAGACTAGCTACAGCTAGAACAGCTGCGTGTAAACGATGAAGATACTAAGAGCTAATTTCGGTTTCATTGACACGATTGTTCATACTGCTCAGAGAAATATATTAAAAACACCAACCTCCGTTGCTTCTCTCCTACGCTGTAAATATTGCCTTACACTATTAATCTCGTACAATATACAGAATAACGATAGCACTGATACTTTGCTAACATTAGCTTGCATGTATGTTTAGGAACCCTGGTAGCTGATGTTAACAATGAAATGGTACCAAAATAACGTAAAACTATTATTACACTGGAAGGAACACTCACGGACGAAGTCGTACTTCTTGGAATAATACGGCCACCGTAGGAGTTAAAATGCGCTCGGAATGGGAGGGGCTAGAAAGTAATATTCAGTTGGTTGTCATATACAATTTCACCTCTAGATGGGAGAAATTGTTACACAATGTAGCTTTAAACATGCTTTTTCTGAGGTCAATTTTGATCTAAGTACTGGCTTCAAAACCTGAAAAGGAATTAAAAGCAGTAAATTCAGTAATCCAATTTCAATTCAACATATTGAATACTGACAGATTATTTAAACCATTAAAGGCTCTTTTCTTTTAACGTGATCAGGAGCAGAGTCATTCAATTAACAGATCACTAAGAGGACTAGGGCACAAACTGCTAAATAAATGACCGGTCCATGACGTTACGTGTTCACACTGTTGTGTATCTTACTGTAGAAGACAGAGGGCGGGTCATGGAAAAAGGAGTAGGAGGTGAAGAAGAGCAGGTAGGTGCTGTATGACCAGGACATGGTGTAGAAGACCAGCTTCCACGCGCTCTCTGGCATCTTGGCAGCATCTTTGGGCAGCAGCCTGCACCACTGTGCTAGAGGCTGCAGGGACAGAGCAGAAAGAAGAACTACAGTCAGACAGAGGAGAGGTGTGAGGAAGTCACACTCAGAAATAATTTAGCTGCTTCTTTAAGCATGCGGCTGGGTGGGCTGCTGGGAGGTCCTTTAGACACAACTGATTAATTTAGATGGTGTCCTTTTACAGAATTGTAAAGTCAATACAATGGCTCTTAATTCAGTGTGTGGCCAAGCAAATTCACCACATGGGTTCTTTAAAGTCTTTTAATGCACTAGTGTCTTCTGAGCTGAAATCATTTGTCTTCATTTGTTTTATTGCAAAGAACCGTTTATGTTGTTCCATGATGTAAAGGCTGATAAATTAAATATTTTGGCCAGTTGGCGCACAGATGTTTTTTTAGAGGGAATGCAACAAACTTAGGCTTATTTTTCTGAACTAATGAACACTGGCTGCATAAAACAAATGGGCCTAAAAGGAAGCTAGAATGAAGACATTAAGAGGGTAGTGTACACTGTGTCTTTATAATTTAATTAAATTATATAGTTATAGTTTGGCCTGTTGCCAGCACTACGGACAGTGTCAGGATGTTGTTAAGATGCCAGATTACAGATACAGCAGATGTCGTTTTTAGGCAGAGACCGATAAATATGCATATAACTCAAATGACACATGCTCTCTTTCTGACACACACGTAGACCTTCATCAGTAAGCAACAGTTCATACATACATACATACATACATACAACAATGTGACCGTCTGCCCACAGAAACGTGTCTTTCACAAGTCTGCTTATGGTTTGCTGTGTAGGCAGAAAATAGTGGAAGTGGGAGAGAAGGCTTCCTCCATCTGTCCTCACCCTAATCTTTGTGCCTCCTCACTTGCACCTTTTCCCTCCCCTCTTCTCTCTCTCCAGCCTCTATCACTATTGTGGCAGCAGAAACTCTGAATCATAATCACAGAGGAACAAAGACATGCAGAATGTCAGCTAAAATAGGTAAGACAGGTACATCAGTTCGACAGGCAGGTGTTCAGTGTGCAAAGACAGGAAACCAAACCCACCGCCTCACACGCACACACACTCACCACTTTGGAAGGCAATGAAATGGTGTAACAGGAGGCAAGAAAGTGAAAGTGGCCAGTGTCAGTGATACAGTACATCTCAGTCAGTTGTTACCAAGCAGCTAGTCTACAGGATATGATACGACAGGGCTCAGTAACCGACTACATTACATATTAATGGAGGGAGTCGCAAGTTCTCAGAAAGTGACATTCACAGGGATTCAGGAACTGTATATGTCTGATACTTTGCCTGTCTGTGTAACAAAAAGCACAACGCCTGTAGAGTCGTTTATCTCTTCTTTATCATCTTACTCATTTCTCTTCATTCTTATGTTTCTGACTCTTCTGCTGTTTTCTGGATTTGATGGAGTCCCTGCGTCACACGCAGGCAAGTCAAAACAAGACAAGGGAAGGAAGATGACAGGGCAACACTGATGGTGAGATAAATTGTAACGACAACAGACTTTGTGGTCCTCGAGTCCAATCACATGAAGAAGAAGAAGATGATAGGCAGAGGCAGGAGGCACATGATCCCACCAGGGGCGGCTGATTGGTTGAGACGGTGGTGACATGTGGAACGTGTTCAGTGAGTCATGACCGGAGTTCAGGACACTCACCACATTCTTTTGCGTTTCTCAGTACATCTGTATCAGTCCATCGCTATCAGCCCTCCCATCCGCTGCTTCCTCCCCTCCTTCCCCTTTATTTCTTGCTCTTCTTTCATTGTCTCTCTCCAAACCATGTCTCCCCCCCCTGCCTGTAACATTTATTTATAGAAGCCAGCTGTCAACACACAGCATACCCCCCCCCCCCACCCCCCCCAGTCTTCCAACACATCACCCCCTCCGATACACAAAAACATAATTCTATGCACACTCACGCAGGCTGTAGCAAACCTGTGGCTGATCCAAGTTACTGCATACACTAGCCATGCCTCTGCATCTCATACCTTACTTGTTAATCACTATTACTGCTGTCTCACTGCTGCTTGTACTTCTCCATATATACATCTGTTCTGTTTACCCTTTATATTCTTCTACACGCTGTTGCACTCATTTGCATCTATAACACCACTGGTCTAGCTTTCATGCCCTTTCCTTGGTCATCATTTGTGGCTACGTTACACTGCAACTAAACTCATGCGACAAGTAGTGACACAGCTTTCTTTGGAAAGGGTGCCAGCTGCATTTTACAACCAAAGTGGTATTTTTTGTGTTACTTTTGCACCTGAGATGTGTGCACACTTGGTCCCTCTTATATAACTTTATATGACCATATAAGAATAACTGTGTCACAATAACTTTGCAAAGTTGCGCGATCCTTCCACACAGTAATATAAACCGCTCTTTTGGTGTCTGATAAGCTTTCAAACTCATGGATCTGATACTCAAACTGGACTCCCTGGATCACATTTCCTCTTCTAATATGTACCTGTAGCAACACTCCACCACACACTTCACCAAAGCAGCCCCATGCATTTTTTAATGCAGTGCTCTGTCTGGATTATCACTCAGCATGATTATAGAGCAAGAAATTCCTGATTACATCCAGTTTCAAAGTTTAAACTACTTGCAACACCTGGTTTAAGAGTAAATAAACCCTGAATCTAAATTTGTACAAAATTTCCTATTTGCAGTGGCATGACCCGGCACCAGCTGATAGCAGATTTGTCTTTGGGGGTTCACTTACTGATATTTGTTAGGGAAATGTGATCTTTTTACTTCCTGCCTAGTTTTGGCCAGAGGTGGTCTCTCTGGTCCCGGCCTTAAAGCGACCAAAACCACACAGCAGGGACATCATCTTTGTTTGAAATGCAGATTCTGAGAGATTATATAACAGCCTGCCAATGGCTGCATTATTGTCTCTCTGTGCCAGCCAGCCCACCATCACACTGGGTCCTATCCACCCACTCTATCCATCTACCTTTTACTTCTCTATGCCAGCATACAAAGTGGGGGTTTTAGTGGGTCAAGGACACTGAGATAATCCACTCGTCCTCTGTCGGATAAATGACAGGGCCTTGAATTACTCAGTTGGGACCTGCGACCATTCAACAGTCGCCGTGCCCCCCCCCCCTCTGGCTGAACTCGTTCTCTAGCTCACGGCACCACTGGATTTTATTTCGCTTTCAGCTACCCCCTGCTAAGGAGAAGCACCTTTAAAAACAGAAGAGAAGCAGAATGCGTATGACAGAAAAGGAGATGGTGTCAAAGAGACTTGACGACAAATAAGTGGTTCCCTTAGCAACCGTGCAGGGATGTTGGCAAAGCCCTACAGTGTGGCCTAATCTCTCCTCCATTAGAGTCCTTCCCCGTCTGTTTCTCTGCAGCTGCACCCCATTGCCCTCCCTTTCACCCTCCTCTCTAAAAAGCCCCCCCATCCCCCTCTGCCCTTCCTCGAAGCAAGTGATGAGAGAGGAGAGAGGGTGAATGCACTCCAATGGCCTGTTGCGTAAGAACATAAACTGGGCCACTGAGTCAGGATACTGGCTCGTGTGGATCTGTTCAATAAGGCCCTCTCTCTCATTCACCCTCTTTCATTCCTTCGATCTCTCTCGTTGGTCTGACGTCACTTAGTCAGTCTCAGTGGCCCTTTTAAACCCAATTCTGTCACGGATTCCCTCCGTTCTCTTTACATCTATTTCTAGACTGGGGTCTAATGGGATTTTCAAAAGCTAATCCAATGGATGGCCAGAGTTTTAGACTATATTTACATATGCAAGCAAATATAGCTTATTTATCTGTGATTAAAAACACTATTTGAAGTGTCTTCTAGACTTTTCTGGTGCTCTGTGTAGGTTAGAATCAACGGTTTTTATCTTCTTCATTACACATTTATTATATAATCTGTATATAATCAGAATATCTGCTTCTATAAAGAGAAACATCCCCCCCATTGTTCTTAACAAGGTAATGAGCGGACAGCTGTCATTAGGAATAAAGCCCCAGATGGAGGCAGAAGCATCCAGAGTTTTTCCTTCACTGAATTTCTATTTTGATGGTT
This sequence comes from Perca flavescens, assembly GCF_004354835.1. Classification (NCBI taxonomy): domain Eukaryota; kingdom Metazoa; phylum Chordata; class Actinopteri; order Perciformes; family Percidae; genus Perca; species Perca flavescens. Next base: position 18,755,266 of record NC_041339.1, on the reverse strand, counting down.
TTACATGTAACAGGATTTACATGGTAAAAGGTGTCTCAGTGATCTGTTGGAGGTTTTAGATTAAAAATGTAATAACCACATGCATGTTTACTGTGGCTGTTTCTTCTCACCATTTCTTGCTACAATATTTAATACTTATTTACCAACAAATGGTGCTAGAATCTTTCAAATCCAACAGTAGATTGATTTTTAGTAGCCTGACAATCAGAGTAAACTGCCGTTTTGTTTCACTTCATTCATTCTGACTTTGTGTCCATGTTAACCGACACCTTGTTGGAAGGAGGGTTATTTTATTTTATTGTACCCTAACCAATCCGTAGCAAGTAATGTATCCATCCTACTGTCAGTTGACAGTGAGGCTGTGGTAGTAGTTGCTAAGAGCAGTTCAAGTTCTTCCACATTGATCATCTAATCATGTTAGTTTAAACATTGTTTCTGTGTGTAGACTTAAAGCAACTTGTACAGCAGCATTGTCTCATCCACCCATTCCCCTATTTTTCTGCTAGAATTTTTCATGGATGTAGCTACGAAATAAAAGCTAAGTTCACACCACAAGTCTTAATGCTTGATTCGGATTTTTTGCTCAGATCCGATTTTTGGTTTGGCTGTTCACATTACCTTTTAAAATGTGGCCTATATCAGATTCCAGTGTGAACTGGTTTCGAACTGACCCGCATTCGCAAAAGAACAATAACAATGACATCAGACGCAGCACGCTGTTGTACTAAAGTTAGGGAGGTTATGGAGGAAGTAAGCTTTTATTTCAATATGTTTGTGTAATGCTAGCCATGACATTAATGAGCAGGTGCCGAGGAGGAGAAGAATGAAGAGAAAGGGAGACAAATTGGCTATTTTGGCCTTATGGCCGATTTGCACGTCAAGACTGCTACGGGCCTCCACCAGAGTTTCCTCTGGCTTCACCCTGCCCAGGCATAGTTCACCATCTTTCGGGATCTATCGCACGCGCTCACGCTCCACCTCCCCAACGGTGCAGGCGAGACGGGCTGGCGGTGCGCCCAACCCCGAGGGGCCGGGATCCCACCTCAGCCAGCGCACGGCGGCCCTCACTTTTGCCTGCAGTCATGTCCCCATTCTTGATCCCACCTACTTAGCTCTGATTAGTCAAATGTTTCTCAGACTGGCAGAAACAGCCATAAATGGGCACAACACCTATTGAATTGCTGAATGTGAATCAGAGGTCTGGAACTAGGCTTGATTAGCAGTCATCACCATCAGAGGTCCTCAAGTAGTTAGTTCACTAGTGGAAGGATTTTAATCTGAAGCAGGGACATGGAAGTCTTGGCATTATCAACAGCTTAACACAGCAACAGGCTTCATCACAGTGAGGCTGCTGTATGATAAAAGTAACGATAATGTGGAAGTGAAGTCACAGCGAGAAGTGTGGGGCACGGTTAAAGCGAATACCACATTATCTTAACGTCATTGATTCAACAACTGGGACAGTGAGAAAATGGGAGTGACTTAGTAGAGAAACTCATTGAGAAGGAACACACACACACACATTGTTCGTATTATATATATATATATATATATATATATATATATATATATATATATATATATATATATATATATATATATATATATATATACACACACACACACACAAAAACAATCTACACTGCACTTCTCAGGTCAGATAAGGCTACCAGATGGTTAATGAAACATTTTCATTGTTCCTTCTGCACATGGAAAATTCCAAGTTAAAAGCAACAAACAACCATTTCCATTTTTATTCCATTTGGGTCAAACTTTGTGAATATCCCAACTATATTTACTCCCTTTTGATACCAATTCTTTTTTCAACAGGCACCTGAAGGCAACAAATGTTGAGGTTTGCAAGGACAGAAAGACATTTTAATTTGGGAAAAGAGCCCAATCATATCCTTAATATGGACCTGCCATTCAAACAAAAAGAAACAGGCTATGAGATGTTATTCATTTATTAAAAACATCTGGATGAGGCAAGCAGACTAATTAAAAATCAAACAGCATATGACTTTCCATATGTATGTTGTTTAAATATCTGGCCCACCAGGACAACTTACAATTGCAGATGGCCACTGCTGGAATACTGCTGTTGAACCAAGAGGCTGGCTGAACATTTGAACCTAATTTGATTAAAAATACACAATTAGACAAGGCAACGTTGCTCATTTGCAAGCAAGTACGTCACTGGACGACTAGGTAAATAACCACAATTTATGACTGTAGTGGCATGTAAAAGATACACCTTCTGACCATCGCAGATTAAGCAAATTGTCAGGCTCCCTGCTGACTTGACTGGCTAGTGTAAAAACCTAGCCAACATTCAACAAGTTCAAGGTGTTTGCAGGTCTTATTGTCTCTACACAAATTGAATTACTTTAACTAAATCGCAAAACATATTCAATAATACTGTGAAACACGGCATTTAAGTCTTTGAATCAGTTGCAAGTTGATGGCATGGCAACTATTACACACACGTAGACAACTTTATCTGACACTCACAGCGAAGGAACCATTAACGACCTATTTTTAGTCAGAATTAATCATGCAGTGGTTTCAATTCCTGCTATGTAAATACATGAGATGTATTCAAATAAAGAGAGGATTTGAAACCTTGCTGTCTTGTGTGTGTGTGTGTGAGAGCATGCGTATGATTTACCAGCATATATGTGTCACAATGTGTGTGTGCATGAGAGCAGGTGCACCTGTTAGGAGGAGGTCTATCCCATTAGTTGATCCCAGTGGAGGCATTAACCCCCTACTTAGTTCTCAGCACAGCAATGATCAGAAAGGCTAAAACTACCTAACAGAGCGCATGAGAGTACATTTCAAGAAAGGCTAGCTGGGCAGATTTCATACACCTCATTTACATTGAACCAAAAATGATAAATGTGTTTCTAATCATATTGAATACATGATATCTGAAATACATGACACAGGCAACAACACTGCTGATACAAATCAGCATAAGTTAAATCAGTAAATGTATCCTGCAAAAAAAGGCTAATTCTTGAACCATTTTCCATGTATCCAGGTCTTATCACAAACATTCATTCACCACCCGAGCTGTTTCATTTTGGCTCAAAGACGATACAGTTGTCCACTCCGCAGCATTAGTTTTAGTTTCCCACCCTGTTACATTTACTCCACACACAACCGAAAATTAAAACTTTCCCACAATTAGCAAAACCTTACACTCAAGGAGCAAAACACTGGCCTAGATTTCCACAACTGTAAGCACACTGTCAGCTGCACACTTTTTGAAAAATATTACACACAGTGATTTGCAAAACACTAAACACAATTGTATGCATTTGACACAGAAATTTATCATGATGTCATTTCCAAGAGGGGAGGGAGACCTGAAGCCGGAGAATATGCTCAAAGAAGAAGAGGACCAAATTAATCAAATGAAAGTCACGCAACACTAGTGGACCATGTTGTGAACCACGGATTGACGCTGAGGGAGGCTGGACTAAGAATTCAGCCAAATCTTAGTAGATATACAGCGGCATCTGTCATAAGGACATTTCAACAAGGAAACAGGTAAAAGAAAATCTGTCTACAGTTACAGTAATCAGCTGCTCATTGTATGCACCATATCAGCACCTTTGATACCCCTCCCTGTGACATTTGAGGATCGAGTGTTGAGAACGACAAGGAGGAAGGGGGGCCCATATTCACGCGAGGGTTTACGATTCATTCAGGCTACGGAGGACGCCTGTGACCAAGTTGACGCCGCAGCTGTGCAAGGATGGATTCAACATTCAAGGAGAGAAATAAATTATATTTTTTCCTCAGTCTGCAGCATTGGTCTTGTGTAGTGTTTGGTGAACTTATTGTAAATTTGCACTGTCTCTGGGTAGTTAATTTACAGTATTCTAATCACTGAGAAGTAGAATTGCTAAAAGTGTTTTAGGTTAGCAACAGCAGTGTGTATCTGGCCAAACATAATTAAGTCAAACGAAATGTGTGTGTTTCATATGGTAACAAAATATATTTTTTATAAATTAGTGTATTTTTTTGCAAGTGTTTCATTTTGCAAAGGGTCTGAGGTGTTCTGCTAATAGGGTGTGTGGTTGTGCTAATTGGGTGTAGTGTTTTGAAAAAGACGGTCCCTGTTTTCAAAATTGTGCTTAAGCAACTGAAAAAAACTAAGTTTCACACAGTGAGCTCTTTATTTGATGATTCTTTCCATTTTGCTGTGAGCAGGGAACATGGCTTGTGATGTTTGGTCATATGTTTTTTTTTTGTGTCTAATGACTTTCATACTGAAGAGTGTATCATTATTATAATGCTGTCTCGATCTTTGTCTCTGCCATTGTGTATGTTCCAACACTGCAGAAAGAACAACATTATGTGAATTGATGTGTTATTTATGTGAATATACAATACAATTTAAAATCCTCATATTATTACTGGGCTAGTTAACAAAGACAGAAAGAGAGTGGAAAAACAACCCAACATAAAAGGTTCAGTCTCAGTGAAGTGTTAAGATATTCACTCAAGCTGCTCCCTGTCCAGACTGACAGCTAGAAGACATATGGCTGTCATTTATAATGCACTAGCCATGAAATTGGCAACAGAGACAATGTGTGTGTATGAGTATAAATGCATGTGTGTGTGTGTGTGTGTGTGTGTGTGTGTGTGTGTGTGTGTGTGTTTAACAGGCCAATCTATGTATGCATCAACAGGCCGATGGTCATCCACCCACAGACGCTATCTTAGGCCTACAGTGTGTTCTTGTCTAATGACAGCCTGTCCACTGTGTCTACAGGGAGGCAAGTAAGGGAGACAGAAAACGAGAGGAAGAGAAAAAAAGGTTGAGAGGCTGACCACAGCTGCTCTGTAGCGGTCAAGGCCTCACAGCGCATTCCAGTTGACCAGAGGAGAGTCAAGACTGTCACAGTCAGCAAACAGAGCTGAGTAATGATCCTGCTTTGTACCTGGTGGTACATATGGCTGCTTTGGCCGTGATTCACCCTGTTATAGAGTATACAGGCCATCCCGCTGTTTCTACAGTCACTTATATCATCAATACATCTGGTTTTTATACAACAACTCCAGGCTTGTACTGAATTATGGTCTATGAAAGGGTCTTCTACAAAATACTGCATTAAATATGGAATACATCAAATCTTGAGAAACACACCTGAAGGCTGCACTCTCTTCTGTTCACCTGATGGAGAGCATAAGAGTAGGGATGCAAGGAACGCTTGTTTTTATTATGGATTAAACTGGCAGTTTTTTTCTGATTTATTGATTAAGTCTATAAAACGGCAAAGAAAAAATGTCTGTTGCTACTTCACAGAGCCTAATGTGACATCTTCAAATATCTTGTAATGTTCAACCAACAGTCCAAAATCCAAAGATATTCAATTTACAATTATGTAAAACAAGAGAAAAGCAGAACAATCCTCACACTTTAAATTAAACCAAAGAATGTTTTATGTTGCATGTTTTTCTTTTTCTTTTGATTAACTAATTGTTTAATCAACTAACCGTTGTGAGCGCTACATAAGAGTCTACATGTGTGTTCATTAGCAGGGGATAGGAGGTTTGTGGGAATACGGTTAAGAGTTCTTTAATTTGGGCGCCTGGCCAGCTCACCTGGTAGAGTACGCGGTTCAGTTGTGACCTGCAGCTCTTTGCTGCATGTCATTTCCTCTCTCTCTCTCCCCTCTCTGTCTAAGCGGTCATGTCACAAATAAAGGCCTAAAATGCCAACAACAAAAAAAATGAATCTTAAGAGTTCTTCAATTTACCAAACTTTAAAATTGTTAATACATAATTCAAATCTATCTCTCTTAACAAATAATATTTGCTGATAATGCAAATGGCTGGCAAAAATAGTTTGTATAAAGGGACCAAAAGGTTCAAAAAGGCAGTGATATGGAAACCTGCTCCTAAACTCGACAAGCAAGACACCAAATACGTCAGTGGGAAATTTGAACTGGACAGCTTGATACAGGTTAGAACAATCCTGCAGGAGGCCAACCCTAAAAGTGCACAAAACCATCAGACATTCAACTTTTTGCAGACACACAAGGTTTGGAACATACTGTAGCACTGAAATTAGGCATAATCAAAAACATACACAAATATGATGGATAATTAGACTTATATAACACAGCTATCACAGTGAAAAATTGTGATTTATTGAAGCACAACCTGTGTGTGGGAAACAAAGGGTCTGACAGTTTTGTGAAGCCATAAGTGCTCTCTGTATTTATGATGTATGACACACTGAAGCACACAGAGCAGAACAATAGATCACGTGTCAAGTGATGGCGAAAGTGCTGCTCGCTTAAACGCTATGTGGTGATAAATTAGACAGCTGAAAGGAGATGAGAGGAGGATGTAACTAATAATAACCAAACTTCCGAGCAATTGCTTGCAATCAGTGTCAAAATGACAAGCAAGTTTCACCTGAGTGGGCACTTTTCGCTGAATGGAAAGCATTTCCCCTTTACCACAAATTCAGTATCAGGTTTCTCTCTGCGGCTCTAATGCAGAACGATGAGCAGTGGCTCAGTTTAAGGTGATCTGGGATTTGTAGTCGGGAGACCATGTCAAACCTCAGGCTGTTTTCACATTGAAAACAGCAGCATGCTACTCGGCTCTGCAACGAGACTGGAGCTGGCAAGCATACTGCTGCTCTCCTCTTTGAGTGACTGCTTCAGAGAGCGAGTGTGAGTGTGAGTATGTATGTGTGTGTGTGTGTGTGTGTGTGTGGCCATGGGAGGCATTTATGAGAGTGGTTATAAACTGCTGCAGCTAGGAGCGCTTGACCACTGTCTGCCTTGAGCCTTTCCCAATTTAAGTCTTTTCAGCCACGGCATGTAAACATAGATATGTGACAGAGAGAGAGAGAGAGAGGGGGGGGTATGAATATACTTTATACACAAAGTAGTGATGTGGATTGTAGTTATATCTGTGGATCAGGCCAGTCAGGTGACTCGGGTCATAAATATTACTCATTAAGTAACAGAGAGCAAAGCAGACAAGTGCGTCCCCATTAGCCGGGACGTCGTACAGTCAAGTTTGTGACTAAAATTTTTAGTTTAGTTTATTAATATAGCAGGAAGTTGCACGTGCATGCTGACATGCACACACAAAAATATCTGAAACCTCACACAGACACAGACACAAACACACAAGCATATAAATGCAATGCACAACTCATAGACCACCATATGAACAACTATTTAATCTTGCAAGCAAAAACAGAGACATAAACCTTTACATGACAAATGTGTGCAGAGTGAAGCTGAAAAAACAAAGAGGAAGGAGTACAGCTACTTTCACACGACATGTCACATGCCATTTAGAAGATAACTTGGTACATTTTCTTTAGAAGTCAGGTCATCTAAGCAGAGTGAAGCATTTCACTATCCATTTCCCTAAAATGAATGGAAAGCTTTTCAACACCTAACTTAAAAGGACACAATATAAAATGCCAGTGTCAGTAGTGCCAATGGATGAGTCAAGAGATTATGCAGATTATTTTTATGTAACAGTAGAGCTCAAGTAGTTTATCAACAAGTTGTGTTTAATTTAACCTGAAAAGGTGGCGCTCTGGCTCATACACTCAAGCATCAAACCAAAAGTGAAACATGATGGAAACCACTCACTAAAGCAAACAGTGCTGTGTGCACGGGCGCCATCCCCATTCCCAACACACTCGCCTTAGCTCACCCAACAGCATGCTCACAGACATGTGAAAAGATGGTACCATGTGGAACCTGGTTTCCTTGGTAGGTTAACATAAACACAGAACGGTTGACACATACAAAAGACTCTGTACAGAAGTTGATCCATCCCACCTCGGCGTTTGCAATCTTAACCTTATTTCCCAGCTTTTGAACAGCCAGCTTAATGGACCAAGTTCAGCCACCATAAAAGCAAGCGTCCATCCACAGTCTTATGTCTAGCAGTATGCTTGAGGATATCCTTGATTGAATTGATCAGCTGTGAAAATAAATCTTCTCAATGCAGAAGATTGAATATCTCATTCTCAGTAAGAGGGTTCCACCAGAAGGCATTAGTCTCACACTTTTATGAGTTACACATTGTAACAAGATGTGACTGCTGTCCTTGTGGTACTACTGACTGAGTGCATTGACCTGAGCATACGAAATCAAGTATCATCACTCTGCCGCTTTCACAATTGGAATCTCACTGTACAGTGAAAAACTCAGAGAGTAAATGGATATTTTAAGTGGGTCAACCTTCATTTGTCAACCATGACTGGGAGTACTGTAAGTAACAAAACAGGAAACTAATTATTTTCATCTATCAGCTCTTGTGGCAGATGTGTTCTGAAATTCAATGGCAAGCTAACTAAGGTAACACAGACTCATTGCCTTTACTACGCGGACCGATCATGCTTACTGCTGTGCGTAGTCTGTCCCCCTAAAGGCCCATTCTGAGCCAGGAAAAATCCTGATATTGATGCCTATGTCATTTATTTAGCAAAACATTATTTGAGGTCTAAAAAGTGTTTTTATAGTATGTCAGAAGAACCAACATGCACTCCTCACATCAGGGCTTTGTCCACTGATGTGTAAATGTCCATAAGTTTTCATGAGCTCTGAACCTAATTAAGTATGTGTGCTCAGGATTGTCTGAGCTGTCATCTATTCTGCTTATTGTGCACACATTAGAGCCCATAGCTGCTATTGTGTACTTCAACAAAACAAAAAAGAACACAATTCAAGCATTACTGGTAATGGGTAAGGTAATCAATGTGTTTACTTAATGTCAAACTAAACAAGTGAGAAAACATCCTGTATAGTTCAAATCAGTGCAATTGGCTGAGCTCACATACAACCTCAAATAATGTAGTTGTACGCTTCTGACAACCCACCCCAGCTTTTGTGATGTATAACAGCAATATTCATATTGCATTAGCTCAGCACGACTGACCTTACACTGAATCCATCATCTTCATCCCTAATGTAAACTCGGCGAAGGTGGTGTTACACATGCACTAAATAACCAAAGGTATCACTGACCGATTCTTAATTCTCCCAACATAAAAAAATCTCACCTTATCCTTCACAGACCACCCTTAAATGGGGTTTGTTCAATAGGACACACACACACACACACACATTCTTTGCATTCTCAGGCCACATCTGGCTTCACACATGGGGCCATGAGCTACAGTATACTGCTGTAGTAGCATCTACTACGTGTAGACTCTCCACCCCCACCCACAAGCATAGCACAATAACAAGCCACATCCTGGCTATCTGACAAGAAGGGCCCCTCCCTGGCAGCACCAAGAGGGTGGAGGTACTCAGGACTGGGGGAGGGAATATAGGAGACCCGGGCATAGGGCCAGTCTTTCAGAGCACAGCTTAAGCATCTGGCTTCTGATTGGCATATTGTGGTAAGAAACACATCACATCATGTTGTGATGCTGCTTTTGGAAACATTGTGGTTTTGTATTTGCACATCATCAGGTACATACAAGTGTAGATATAAAACAACTGTTTTATATCTATGCATAAGAGTAGAGAATATTTTTCTTCTGACGTTTCAGTGTTTTGGTCTCATTTCCGTAAATAAAATATCATTAACATAATGTAGATGCAATAGTTCAAATTTGTTATCTTGTCATTCCATTTAAACCGAGATTAGCCATTTCTTCATGTAGCATCACTTGGTGTATTTGGCCATTGTGGGCAATGTTGCAAATCAGTGAGCACAACGATGAGTGATGGCAGTTTAATTTGTATATGATTTTTGTATCAATGTGAAGAAACACTTTGAACGGTTAGGTACTGGATTAGCCAGAATACACATCTTGCTTTTTGGTTATTATATTCTTAACCGTTTAATACATTTTCTAGAAAATGTATTATTTTAGGGTATTGGTACTGTGATAGAAAATTACAAAAACTTGATTTTATCCACATTCCCCACCCATAATTTCAGCATAGAGTGTGTGTGTGTGTGTGTGTAAAATAGAGAGAGAGAGAGAGAGAGAGAGAGAGAGAGGGGGAGCTCAAAAGTATAGATAAGGGTGATAACATGTCTAACATGCACACATTCTGTTCCTCCTGACTTGCTCACTTGCTTATCATGTGTTATAGCCTACTCACTCTCAACTGCTGCCTCGCATTCAGTCTACCCAGTGCATGTGCCTTCAGTCACAACGCCTGAGAGATGGAACACAGAGGCCACACTTCTGCAGTGGGACTCTAATTAGAGGTATATAAGCTACTAAACCCATTCATTAAGGGTGTCAGTAAATGAACCTTGGGAAGCTGGGAGGATCGGATCAGTGTGTGTTATGATAGTGTGTCACCCACCTGAAACAGACTTTCAGTCAGTCCCCGCCTGACCTGCGTCCACAAAAAGGCGCAAAAGAAGAACAGGGTGATCTCGGTCAAGGTTATGTTTGCATTATCCAGGAGAGTCCGTTTAGAGAGCTCCAAACCGCAAGGATTGCAGTCTTTCCATGCGCCCAGCATTACGGTGGAGGCTCTGGTGATGAGGTCTAAGTATCCCGGCATGGGCTCCACTTCCACTGGTCCGGCGTCCCCGGTATGACCGCTCATTGTGGTGCGGCGCAGGAAGAACAAAAACGTGGAAACCGGGAGGGGAAAATTGAAGGACAGAGGGAGTGCAGGGAGCAATACTGTCCAGACTGTGTGTCTAATCCGTGAACCAGCTTGCTAGCTCACCTAAAAACGCTAAAACAAGCTTATCTAACCAGCTTACCCTCTTCAGTAGCTTAATTCTTTGTTTTCCAATTTAAGACATGGGCCCATTATTGGCGACCAGGACAGTTTTATGAATGATAGCAGGGCCTACCTGGTCTGACCAGAAACACCGACTATGATGCTGTATTTAATAGTCACACAAGCCAATTATCAATTGAGTTTTTGACAATTAATGTGAGCCATTAGAGCCTGTCTGGTGGAGGTTTATTCTGATCATCATTCCGCTACGCACACAGGCTCATCAGCGCGTCCTGGTTGGCCGCCTAGCTAAGTTATATCAAACGCACACAATAGCGAATGGACCAGCATTGGCTGCAGTTTCCAAGCTAATCTAGCGGCTTGAATAAATTGCCCTAAAATGTGATGGAGGTCACACACATGAACGATTTCAGCTTGCGATCTGACTTGGCCTTTCCAGCGCCAATCCCTGCCAGCACATGCGATGATTGCGCCGCTACACTGTAGCGTCTAATCCTTCCGTTATTCGCCTTATGTATTGTTAACGCCGCTGTACGGCTTCATGAGTGAGAAAAGCAGATTCCTCACCGGCACACAGAGCCAAGTTATTCCAGCGAAGGGGGAAAAGGATAGATAACAATATTATCCTATTAAGAGGCAGCCGTCGCTTCTTCTTCTTCTTCTTCTTCTCCTCCTCCGCTGCTGCTGCCGCCGCTCTGGCCTGGTCAACGTGCCCGTGGCTGCGTTGTGACAAGCCGCCCTTCGCTTTCAATGGGTATCAACTGGTAGACCGAAAAAGAGTACAGCGTACGTTTATGCGAAATGAAGAAGAAAAAACGAGGGGCGTGACGTAATTAGTGGCCGCTATCTTCGTTTTGAACCCTTTGCTTGAGGATTAAAAAGGATGACTTAAAGAGACAGTGCAGACAAATGCTTCATACAAGACTAGATGCAACACACTTACATCACACAAAAAAAATGTGAAAGAAATCACCAATAAATACTATCATTGAATTGGCTTTTAATGTCATGGTGTTTGCATGCACACACAAAACCACACTTCAAAACACAACACAGGTTTTAAACATTTATTATAATTTCAAAGGAATGCTTACATTACAACAGATTTGATGATTTCCGTAAGAGAAAGTCTAATTAATAAAGAATGGACATGTTTCATCTAGGACATCTGGTCTGGTTTAAATATTACAGCCAAAAGTGAAATTGTTTAGAAAATAGAATAGTAGAAATATCAAAACAAATACAGTTATGCAGGTTAGACTTGCTAACTTTATGGTGTTATACTAAAGTCTATTGTTGAGGTGTCTCAGTAAAAGCAGGCGTCTTATGCAGTAGCGATGGGAGCATACTGCATCACTAGTCTGTCAAACTCATTCTCCTGCAGGGAAACAAAGAACAGAGAAAACAGTTAAATCACCAGGAAAAACATCTGATCAGCTGTGCATCGCATGGTTTGTTTTGGTAATGGTATAATCCAGTTTTAGTATGTTTATCTACATCTGCACTCCTGTGTAATTAAAACACACTGTGTGACATAGGCTAAAGATTCAGAGTTTAATGCACGCATTGACTTTGCTCCAAGGACACCTGCTGCCCAACATTTAAAACAACCAAGCCAGGTAATTCAATAATAACGGAGTAAAGGTTATGAAGGCTTATCAACAACTGAGTGGAACTTGTGAACCTAAACAGCCCTGGCCAAAGGTCAGAGGCCTCCCTCAGAATAAAATGCATTGAATAACAAATATAGACACAATCAAGTTACCTTGGCTAAGTAGTCTTTGAGAAATGGATGGGCTCTGTGCGCATCTTTCAGCTGAGAGAGGTACCGATTGGTTACCTGAGGGCAGATGTAAACAGAAGTCGCAAAAGTTATAAAGTTAAAAGCCAAAAAAATAAATTCAGGAACTTTAAAACTGAAGAGAGATTGAGCAAGACAACTAACAATATGTCAACATTTATCATTAGTCAGGAAGCCATATAGCCTAAAAAAAAAAAAAGTCAATTCAAAAGGTACTCTCTACTACCACACCTGAGGATTAGATGTGTTGTATACATGATTCCAGTTAACCTTGAGTGAAATGTGCTAATTAGTGGTTATCGCAGTTGGACACCTTTTAATCATGGCTTGAAGTCAATGCACAGCATTCTATCACATTACTATCAAGTCTATCAAACACTGAGATAGATAATTGAGTCTTTATCTTATGAACTTGATGGTGAGTTGAGTTCCCGGGTGTACGTACTACTCACACAGCACTAAACCAGTGGAAATGCTTAGATGACACTTTTCATGATAGAGGACAAACGCAATCAAGAAATTGCTTGGTTCAATGTTTTTGCCAGCTTCAATCAAAGCAAATACAAAATTGCTGAGAAGAGCATATTGCACTCTTAGGGTAGAGTGTTATTGGACAAAGAGATTTCGAGTCCTCTTTGACTGAAGACGTAGGTTTGTCTAAACTGTTGAAGAGTGTTGAAGAGTTGCCGTCGTTAATGGCATTGGGTCCAAAGTCTCACCTCGGGAGCTTTGCCCATGTGCTGAGTTAGCACTATGAGGTTGATCAACGTCTCAGGGTGACTGCTATCCTAAAAGGGGGAAGAGAGAAATACATAGATGGACAGAAAGTGAGAGACTCATTCCTCACAAAGCAAACAGGACAACAATGGAAACAAAAACATGGAGTCAAGACAGTGAAAGAAAATAGTACCTTCTGTTTAGCAAGTTTCAGGTCATTTACTGAGATTACTTTAATTTCCTTTATCACAAGTACAGCAGACAACAAGGTGGTGCAGGTTGCTGTGCAGTATTTCAGTCCAATGTTAACATATGCCATGAATTGAATTATGCTCCAAATGTTCAAATTTCTATATACACGTCTGTGTGAAACACTATACATTCTGCTTATCTTTTCATTTTTATTTATTCCACTTGCTAGGCAGAATGTGTGCACTGACATTGACAAAAAGTCACATAATACTCTTGTGTATGTTCTGGATGTTTAGTGAAAAAGAACATCAATTAATAACCATCACTTTGTAATAAGTTAACCAATAAAAAAATAAAAAAAAGAAGTAAAAATAGAAGGTCAGCAAAGCTGGACATTTGTGAAGACTTCACTCACACTAGAGTCTGACTGAGGTCTGGTTTTAACAGTCAACACAACTGAGCTTGTACAACTTTAAAAACAAACCTGACATCCATTTGGACACTAAGTTGCAATATTTGTAAAAGGTGAGCTAGAGCATTGTATATTTAATATTCATATGGTATAAAAAAATAAATAAAAATGTACAAACTTTAAAAAGCAAAACTACTGCAAAGTGAATATTTTGTTGCCAACTCATTATGGCTAACATACAATAACTGTAGACTAGAAAAGAGTTTGTGGTGCCCTCTGCTGTTACAATGTGAACATGTTTAAATTGTTGTGAGAAGTATCCACAGAAAACGTTTGGCTTATTTCTGAGACTTGTGATATTAGAGCTTAAGTCTATTAGAATAAATAGCCTCATTACTTAGTTAAAAATGTTTTGTCACAAATTGGTATGCTATTGTGTGTCTATAAAACACATATTGAATCATGTTGAATATCATGATTTTGTATTTTTTATTATTTTCAGTTGTGAACATTGTGATTTATTTTAATCTTAGCTTACTCTAAAATCATTTTGATTGCATCCTGTAATGGGTTTAACCCTGGACGCATATTACACCTCCAGCACAACTCCCCTGTATAAGCAGGCATTCATTAGGGATTTAATTATGAAGGATATTAATCTAATACGAGCCTCAGAAACAAGCTACCAAAAGCTTCAGCAGAATTAATTGTGCATGTAAGTACTCCAAAGTGTGTTTAGTATGTCAGAAAATGTGTGATGAAGAGACAAAACAAGAGGGATACAAACTAAAAACACAAACTATTGTCATCTAACCTTGTCAAGTGCCTCCTGCAGCACTCCCTCAGCCTCCTCCCACTTGTTCTGAGCCATGTAACAGGCCGCCTGCCCGTTGAGGAGCAGCAGTGTAGATGAGTACTTGTCCGACATCTCCTGGAAAATGTAGTAGGCATCCTGCAGCTTCTCTCCACCCTGGAACAACGAGGAGAATGCAATAAAATGTAGGCAAGAAAAAATCTGAGTGTTCAGCGGTGATAATGCTGAAAAGTCAATAATAAGTGAACAACACCTGCTGTTTTTTTTTCTAATGGTGTCAAGGGTGCTCACTGCTCCTGAAGAGTTGGAATAACGCCAATATACAAATTCAATGAACTCTATTGTGCAATTTGTCCATATGTTTATACTCTATTCTTACACTGCTACTGAAATGTGTTTGCCTCTGGTGTTGCTAAGTGTGTAGCTTATTTGAACACCAGATTGCACTTTGAGTACTGCTCTTATTTCGACTTTCGACATCATAATTGTGTTGTGGTCTTGCACAGTAGCATAATAACAATAAAGCTTTTTATTGTATCTTAACCTGCCTGCTAATCTTTTTCAAACCTATTGCAATGGAATGATTAGGAGTTTACTTCCTTTATTTACTTGTAAATTGAATATGTATATCTTGGTGATGTCAAACAAATGTAACTGAATGTCTCCTCACCACTGCAATATTAACCCAGGCTGTGGCCAGCTGGGTTAGAGTAGCATCCTCATCCTGCTCCTGCATCTTCTTCAGCTCTTTCCTGTCAATGAGAAGAATATCATGTCATAGGTATTAGAGGAATACAGTCCAATTTCAAAGAGACAGTATATTCTTTTGTGTATACAGTCTATTAGTTGTTATTTAGTAAGTCCAGCCTTGTCAAATTACATTAAACAAATTCAAAAAAGCTCCTGGATGTTTTCCATGAGACAATAAACAAATCTAACCTTACAAATCAATGCAAATCATCCATTGTTTATATGTTTTGCCATACCTTGCCAGGTCAACACGATCCAGACTCAGCAACACCTGAATGGTCATGGCCATGCTAAATAATAAACAAATGTTCAGGTCAGTTTAGTCATGAAAGCAATCTTATAAACCCAGTGACCAACCAGAGAGTATTGTAGAGCAGATGTGAGCAGATTTTAGAGTATAATGACTTCAGAATGCAAAGTTTGTTAATCTCTCTCTCTTAAACACATGCCAATAAATCAGCCTTTTTATTATTTCGGTTAATTTAATTGCAAAGTGAGTCAAGAAGCAAGTTACCTTTTTGAGAAAAATCCATACTTCTTTCTCAATAAACATACAAAAATGATTTGACATGACATCTTAATTAACCTTTTTTATGAATTAACATTAAAGCTATAGGGTGTAATGTCGATTTATATATTATTGTGCTAATTATTTTCTATTATTTGTATACCGAAATGGGGTGAGAAACAAAACCAGTGCACTTTCTGGAGACACCCTTCATTTAATTTCTTTTGTCATAACGGGCCTATTTAGTTGAGATGATGATGCAGTTGAAGTTGATCATTTTAGTAATTCTGTTCTGTTCACATTAGGTGGGTGGTTTATGACAGTTCAAAGCAAGGACTAAACTAATTCCTTCATCTTTTTTTTTTAGTTGCAATGGAAGTACTGTGTGGAAAGTAACAGATTTTATTTTCTCTGCAGATATATTTACAGATATATTTACTAGAAATTAGTTTTTAACATGAACAAAATCTTTCTGAGACTTTTTAAAAGTAAAATCTTGATCCCTTCTTACCACTCGAGGCTTTCTCCTTGGTGCAGAGTCCTGAGAGCAGCATCAGTGTTCATCTCATGGTAGTAGATGGAGGCAGCCATGAGGAGGAAGGTGGTGTTGGAAGCATCCACGCTCTTTGCCATCTTCTGGTCTAGATCAGCAACAATAGCATCCCTGTGAGAGAAAAAAATAGCAACAGGGACATTGTTTAGACAATGAGAACTTTAAACTCAAGAGAATCCTTGAATCACAATCAGGCACTAAAGTAGAAGGTGTTGTTTAGTAATCTTAACACACACTTTAATTTAGACTTTTAAAGATTGAGGCTGGGTGATTTATTGAATATATTTTGGATACTTAAGTATATTCTTTATTTCTGTTGAGCATACTAAAGTATATAATTAAATATAATTATAATAAATGAAGTGGCAAAGTCTCTGTTACGAAGACACAGTTTCTGGAGTGTGACTGCATATCTGCCTGTAATACTTGGTGCTTAGTCTAATTGAAAGCTTCCTCAGCTAAAAGTGTTCAGATGTTAATGAATGTATTGAGTAACTGGCTACACAGCTATGCCCCTTCCATGGCGACCTGAAAGTCAAATGCAAGCTCTTACCTTTTGCTATCACTGGACAGATACTCAGCCAACATCTTGACAGCCTGAAGCTCTGGTGGAGAGTTGCCCTTGATGTCATCCAGGACCACAGCATACTTTCTCTGCAATAACACAAAGCACAACAGGTGTGGGTGAGCAGGGTTTTAATCTGCCAAATAACAGTGATAGCGATGAATATAAAGTAGCTATCAGCTAATGACAAGAAACTGAGCTCGGTGTGATACATAACGTTTCTACTTGAGAAAATGACAATTAAAAAACAAGGTTTACCTGGGCAATGTATGCTCTGTACAAAAACATGTCCCTTTCAGTCTCCTTCTCCGGTGCTGATGGCTTTAAAGAAAAGAAACTGTATGTTATAGACAAACATTCGCTAACGTGAGCACTGATGCCCGAAAACGCCATTGACTGCATTTAGGCAGATAGGTAAATAATGGCCGAAACAGTTTATTTTAAAACGTTCAACTGATGCCAGGTTAGATACTTACCTTCACCTTCTGAGCCTCGTTAATACACTGTTGATAACTGCCAATATAATAGGCATTTTTTACATCGAAGAGTTCATCAACATCACCCTGCTGCGCCGCCATCTTTGATTACAGAACGTCCTGACACGTAGCAAAAATACGTCACCTTCCTGCTTTTTACTGAGGATTGTGGGAAGTTGAGTTAAAAAACAAAAGCACAGGTGGATGGTATATACTTGCAGTTAGAAATCATTATGGGGTAAATTTATGTTGTTTTGCCCTTAAAAAAAAGACAATATCTTCAAGTAGGTACAATTACCCAATTGTGTATCCATTTAAAAAAATTAAATACATTTATAAATGTACAGCAATTCATTTAGGCCCTTGCTAGACTATGTAAAACATTGGTGAATGGTGAACTGGGCTAGTTGGATTACCTGAGTAATACATGAAAAAATACAGTAATCTGACCCAACTGTGATGCCCAAAGGGTAGGCAGCTAGCTAATCAGTTTCAAAGGCATGAGTGCCAGTATATCTTATTTACATACAAATTGTGGCATAATTAGAGCAAAATTAATTAGTCAATAAATCAGTTAATCGATTGACAGATAATTAATCTGCTTCACTTGATTAATCACAGTCACTTTTCAAGAAAAAAATCCTGCTTTTTTTCTTATTGTCCAATAAACAGAATCTTTTTTAGATTTCTACTTTTGGTCAGACAAAGCAAGCAATTTTAAGACATCACCTTGGGCTCTGGGGAATTGTAATCAGTCACAATTTGTCACAATTGTATTACATTTTTAAGACCAAACGATATCGATCAATCGAGAAAGAAATCAGCATATTAATCGATAATGAAAATATTTGTTTGTTGCAGCCCTAAACATTACACTACCACCCATTAAAAATGGCATATTACAAGATAAAGTATCATTGTGGAATAGAGCAATTCTAAAAAGATGAACATTATTTCACGTTGTTTATGTAGCCTAACTATATTTTACATGTTTTATAAAGGCAGGAAGGAGGCTGATGGCACATTTCACCTCTCCTACCAATGAGTCCCTATGGTTATCCCCCACTAATCACATTATACCACTAGAGGGCGCGCCAGCTTAATTTCACCACTGCAGGTGTCCTATATTACTATGACGGAGATTTGCAGCAACATAATACTTACAGTACAATTAATAATTTTGGTAGGCTTAGTTTATAGGGTAGGCTAAATAATACTTGCTTTAATAACACTAAGGTATGACCTGCGGCTTCTGGCAATTTAGGCCCAAAACTCGCAGTAGCCTAATTAGGCTTAGGTTACCTCAGTGTTAGAATAACAATGCAAGAATGCTATTTTGACCTCGGGAATTCCTGTTTCCTCATTACACAGATGACAAACTTCCTATCCTAAAAACATCCGCTGACACAAAAGGTGTGTTGTGTTGTTTTGTGTTGTGTTGTCTGTGTGTTTTCATTACTAATTAATGTTATGGAACTATGAAATGTACAATTTTGTAAGAAAATTGCGATGTAACTAAAATAGTTTATTTCATGAATGTGTAGCCTAACTAACTAAACAAGCCAGTATATCATTTAGTCCATGACAGAAAAACTGCTACCCAGAGTTCCTGCTCATTGTTCCCTTAACACCATTTCCTCTGAGAACTTTTAAGCCTTGGGACTGGGGGGACTGGACAAGGATAATTACTGGAAACCGTAAAGGGGGCAGGGGGTGTTCTGACTGTAAATGGCCCTTTCTTTCTGCCTGATTGGGTTGGTCCCCTCCCTTGTTGCTCCTTCATTGGCCCAAGCCAACATCAATCTAGTTATTTCCAAATCCCCCCTCAAGTTTGAAACTTTTTTTCACGAGTAGGAGGAGGACTCGGGTTACAACTAACTCTTGTAACCGATCTCACTGCAGCCGAGAGAAGAAAACACTCTTTCAATTATTTACACATCTGTGTCTGATACACGGTTACAAACTTACAGAACAAGAAGGAGCTGCGAGGGGAGGACGGGTTTCTTTATCGCACAAACAGCGGAGCTCCAACAAAACAAGCGAACAAACAAAACATGCTGTGAATGGACTTTTCCCTGCGCTGCCAGGATGAAGACTTGAAATATTTAGTTCAGATTAATTTGTCATCTCGTTGGCTGACCACTCCTGTGTCCCGCTGAGGTGAGAGAAAGGTAAATCCATGTCGCTGGAACCGGTCATTTAAACGGTCGAGCAGTTTTTAAAGAAACATCTCATAAACACACAATAACGGTCACCTATTATCAGAGGCCTGTGGTAAAATCACACCCAGTTTTTTTGGCCGTTAAATTGTTAACTGTTGTCAGCATTAGAGCAGCATTTTCAACGGTCAATGGGCTAACATGAACTTAATAAAACTCGTTTTGTTGGCCAGGTCACTTGTCTTTCTGTGATAGAGATGTGTATTTTCTGCTACGAAGTTAGCGGAAGTAACGGTCCGTCATATCAGGACGTGATTCAAATATAGCATTTTGATTATTAACAATCTCAGAGTTCATTGGCAGGCCGTTTTGTTAGTTAGGCTATTGATAGGAAAAGAACGCTTTTTATTAGCAACTATCCTGCATATTATTGATATTATTTGAAGACAAATTGAGGAACTGTGTCACTCATGAATTAAGGAGTTTTAGGCCATCATGTGGATGACGATGAAGATTACTAAACCGGTTTATTATTTATTCATAAGTAGTGAAAAATATTGCAGAATATATGACCATATTTGGTGTGATGTAAAACCAATGGTTGGAAAATTGGATAGACTTTTGTGTGGCTTTGGACCATACATATTCCTCCATTTATGTATTTGTGTTTATATATATATATATATATATATATATATATATATATATATATATATATGTGTATATGTGTGTGTGTGTATGTATATGTCTGTCTGTCTCCTACATTGTCCATGTAGAAATTGGAGAAAAGATAATACAATCTGTAGAGCACTATAGCCTACAGAGAATATAGCTTGGCCTATAGAAACTATATTTTACAATAATCGTATGCTTAACTTCCTGGTGAGGGTACATGCTTTACCATCTCACAAAAGATTGAGTAAATGGGGCAGAACAAGAAAAAAAAGAGATAAAGAAAATGCTTTCGTCCCTGCTAGTTTAAACACCTAATAAGCCTCTTTATAGTTCCAGTGTAATCCACTGCATATCTAGACTGAGACTAAAAAAGGGGAAGACATATGTTTTGCAACACATTGCTGTGTTTACGTTGTAAAGCTTCGCTCCAGAACAAGGTTCAGGGTGTGGATGAATAGCTTCACTGTGCAGCCAGGGCTCTGGCAGGTAGCAGCACACATTATCATGCACAGCCTCAACAGACATGTCAAATGAATTATGGCCTTGGATCAGGACTTGGAGTTGCCTCTCTCCTTGCATTAGCTGTATCAGTGGTGAAATGATTTGGTGTTTTTCGACCTACTCTGTTTTGGTTGCCAAGGCATCCTTGTGTCTTTGTTGTTGGTAGCAATAGCTGACAACCACTGAGCTGAGGCAGGGCCAAAATCATTATCACAGAATAACTGCAGGACTTTATTTCAACATCTGTATAATTGTATCAGCAGAATATAACTAAATAAGCTAGAACTCTCATGATTAGTCAATTAATCTATTAGTAGAGTGGCAGTAAATTAATCAGCAGCTATTTTGATTATTGATTAATTGTTTAAGTCATTTTTTTCAAGCAAAATGCCAAATATTACTTTGTACTTTGCATATGTTTAGGTTTCATATGATCAGATAATTGTCTTTATAGGCTTTTTTTGCACTATTCGCTGATATTTTTTAGGCTAACACAGTAGTTCCCAACCTATTTGGCAAATTAAATATCTTTGGGCTTTAGACTGCTGGTTGGACAAAACAAACAATCCAAAGGTACCTAAGCTATAGGGAATCATCATAAGCATTTTTGACTATTTTCTGACATTTTGTTGTATAAAAGATTAATCCGTTACTTAATATGATACTCGATAATGAAAACTATCATTATTTACAGCCCTTAAATAATCAAATTGATGTCCATTGCTTTGGAAGGCATGAAGATATAGTGAAAATGAAATACAGTACAAAGAAGTTCATTGAAAGTCCTTTTTGTTTTAGATTTCATCCATGACTAGTTTTAATGAGTATTTGCTTTTCATCATTAATCATAGCTTAGTCTTTCACAACAGCTTTATTATTGTTTCAGCACAATGTGATTCTGAAAGACAAGAAATAATAACAATGATATACGATAATTGCCAGTCAATAGCAGGATTAAGCAAATGCTGGTGAGCCTCGTCTATGTATATTTTAGTGTAACTGTATCTGTGCAGATCCCCTCCTCCGGGTGTCTTTTAGAATAGGACAATACAGTCACGTTGCCAGGCGTCCTCCTTGCAGTGTTATTAAAGGCAGAGCTTGAAATTGCAGCAGTAATGCTAGAGACACTGTGGTTCCTGCTGAGGAGAATCCATGGTAACTCAATGACAAGACAAGAGAGGTGTTTGACCTGCTTTTACTAGGCTGCAAAGTTCAGCCGAGCACACAGGTGGCCTCCAGTTTCCCTGGAAACCCGAAACACTGAGTATGTGGCCTTGTCTGATAGCAGAGCCGCATGACTTGCAGATATCATGGCATTGTTTGAAATGGAGACAGTGAGGGATGGCTATATCTGCCTATAGGTCGGACTCATTTGAGGTCCCACTTGAGTCATCTATTAGTCCCAGTCTTGTCCTCTCATATTGGTCCGCCTTCTGTTTTCACTGATCTCCATCCCTGCTGTACTTAAAGCCAAGCACTTTTTGCCACTCCATGTCGAGTTAACAAATGATGCTCGCCTGAGGCTTGAGGTGAAGAAAATTACTTATAATGTGCCCCGCTCTTATGGTGGCCTTAATTAAAATGTCATAGGCCCAGACATCAGTCATAGCTCAAGCACCAGTTAGCACCTTGATTATGTCTTGCATTATGTGCAGCGCCGTTAAGATGCTAATTATATTGCAAATAATATGTAATTAAACTTGGGACATAGCACTCAAAGTGAAGTCCTGTGATAGTGGACTGCTTTTCTTTTTATTATTTTTCTTTTTTTCACAGATGTGTTATTCCAAATCAGTTCAGTTGTAACCATAAAACAACTACCCACTTCTGAATTCTAACGCTTGAACAAATGTTGTCAGTGACTGTTGTGTTGGCCCTCGGGCAGAGCAGCAGCTACTGTATTCCCAGCCTAATTAAACATGCGTAACACTGACTGATGTTCCTAAATTAACTTTATCCGCTCACAGTCACCGTCTCTTACTGTACGTGCTGGCAGTCCACCTTTTATCCCCATCCCTCATCTCTGCCCCAACCTGTTGCACTGCAGACTCCTCTTAGCCTCCGGTCTATTTTAGTCCAAATCGGCAGACTGAATTATTAATCCCCGATCCATTATATGCTGATGTGTTAATTATTAATTGTTCAGCGGGCTCTGGCAGATCTGAGAAAACTGTTAAAAAAGGGTAGGGGGGCCTAGTGTCTGAGCGAAAGGCACTGATTGCCTCGTTTCTCAGTAGATCTTCACAGATGATGACCGTGTGGGAGGATGAGAAAGTGACAGCACATACAAAGCTCTACTTCATCCAAAGCATGCATGTAGTGTGTTTGCATCTGTTGTGTATCTGTTGATGTATGTCTATGTATGTGGCGTAATTATGGCTATCATATCAGAGCTGCTGAACCAGATGTGTGTACAAAAGAGACCATTACGCAGACACACACGCCTGCCATACACAATTGTTAACACGCAGCACCGGCTCTCTTATCAGCAGAGTCAGCACCTCCTCTGTTATGCAACATCTCAAATGAAGAATGAGACAAACACTACAAAACTTGATGAAAGCTGAAACTGCAGCGTTCTCTTGTGCTGAACTCCTGCTGTTGATTCCCTAACAGTGGAGTGGTTCCAGTAGCTCATTTGAGTGGTTACTTGGTCCTGTCTGAACACAAAGCACGGATGTGCCTTATATAACAGCCCAGATTGTCTATTGTTTCTCCAAGTGGAGACAGAGTATACTGTATCATACAGCTGGGGAGAATCTGTGGAGAAGTTTTCTGATTGAAGATTAACCGATAAGAATACATTTTAATGACATCCGTAATGCCTTTGGTCATGATCATGGAGCTTTTTCAGACTTTCTCTCAGGGGTCCGCAGTTTTTTTGTGTGCAGTATTCTGAGGCACTTTAATTCAAACTGGCATAGGAAAAGATAGGGTTATAATGGTTTCTTAGACTTCACACGTTGGCTGTTTTCTATTCACCTTTTACTCGTGGTAGTTCTAGCAAAAGGCAGCAAAGCAAATACAAATGTTCAGAGAGTGTACACAGTACAACATTATCCAATCCAGTTCAACAGATCTGCAATAAATACTAACTTTACAACGTTTATCATTTTGTCATTAGCTGCCACCGTGTCAGAGAGGTGTTGATTGAATGTTTCCTTGAAATGTATTAGAAAGTGTTTTTATATTAGAGCTGAACTGATAGTTAATCGACAGAAAAATAATTAGTATCTACGTGTTTTGATAATCGATTAATCGTTTAACAAATTCTTTCAGTCAAACAAGTTCTTAGTTCCTGCTTCTCAAATTAAAGGATTTGCTGCTCACCTTTTTGTAATATGTGATAGTAAACTGAAAATATTTTGGTTTTCGACAGTTGATAAAATAAAATAATTACGCTTCTGAATGTTGACATATGTTCAGTACACAGCAGAAAAAAGATTACTGTGAAACAGAGGTAATCACGAACACGCATTATGTTGAGGGCTTATTATAGGGTTGTTTGTGTTGTTTGGTGCATGATTGTGGTGAGATTTGCACTATTCATAGTAATTTGTTTAGTTTTTGTCAGTTTAATGCTTTTAAAATATAATTTTTTTGGTATTTTGCATTTTATTAAACACCAGCAGCAGGAAACAGAACAGAGGAGTTAGGGAGGAGTAGAGGGTGAAGGAGGACAAATGGTAAAGGTAAGATTACTGTGAAACATAGGAGGTAATCACGGACATGCATTATGTTGAGGGCATATTATAAGGTTATTTGTGTTGTATGGTGCATGATTGTGGTGAGATTTAGATAAGTTGAGAAAGATAGAGTGGAAAATCCCTAGAAATATAGTGCTTTTCAGAGTAATCAGTTCCTTCCTATAGGAGTGAAGATTTTCTCTGCTGATGGAGTCGTCTCTGTCAGGGTCACAGAGCCCCAATCCATGTGACTGCTCATCCCTGAAGAATATGAAAGTCGTGACATTTTCTGCTGCCATCAACCAATCACTTTTAGACAAAGTGTCATGGAAAGTTCTACAATCTCTGCCAAAGCTTTTTTAGCAACTTGTGGTGGCCAAGCAGTGTCGAAACGCATTCTTCATTGGTTTTCTTTATGCTGGCTGTTATCAGCACCCACCAAGCTGTCAAGATTGGCAGCAGGTATAACAGTGGTGATATTTTAGGTGCTGTGGCCTCTTCTTCTTCATGCGCCTTGATGAGATGCGTTAGAGTGGGCGGGAGCCACAGGTGTATCCGATTTCTGGCTCTTTCTTACCTGTCACACCTCAGCTTTGGTTTGACTGACAAGTGAGTGCAGTCAATGCCGAGGTTGCATCCTGGATCCTGCTCAATGCCCCCTTTTTGGAATACCAATGCCACGCTCACATCATGTTCAATTAAATCTAAATTTGAGCAACCAGAAGAAAACAAAATGTTCATCTCAAGTAGCATGTGTGGAATCTTTTTGTACTATCCTGTAGATTTCTCCTTTTTGGTTTTATTTATTGGTAAGTAAGCAAGTATAGAGACGACAAATACTGCAGCTAGTCCAGTCAAATGTTCACTATTTTCATTTTTTCTCTGTTTTATATCCTTATAATTTCAATATCTTTGGGTTTGGAACTGTTGGTTTGACAAAAGAAGCATTTTGAAGTTGTCTTCTTGGGTTCTTTCAGTCTTTACAGCCCTTGTTATATGCATCAGTCTTGAAGGTCTCGGTAACGGCCACATTGTGAAAACGCTGAAATGAAAACGATAACCAGTAGGAGTTTTCATCCCACTTGTTCCCCTTCCCCCAAATGAATTAAGAAAGGCTGTTGGCTGAAGTGTCCCCAATGCAGAAATCAGCTTTACCTGCCCTGAAACTCAAAGAGGTAAAGCAAATTAAAGCCACATATGCAGCTTCACCTGACCCAGCTTCAAAAATCCTCCAAGGACTAGAGACACAGGACAGGTTGGTTATGTTTTCGTCATCGCAGCCTCTTTTTGCCTCGATCCCACAGTCAGGTTGTCACACAGGGCTGACAAGGCTGTCTGCACCTGCTGGAAGGCGTGAGCGTCCCTGGGTATATTACCCAGACTCCCTCACTGTCACGAGACATCCATCCAACACTGTGTTGTAGGGTCTGGTTTCATTTCCATGAGTCATGTTTGCTGTGCTTTAGCCCGCTCGTCTTTGTGAGTGAATGTTTGCTTGTTCTGAGCAAGTTGATTATTTTGTAGCTTGTCTAACTGCTGTAATTATGCTGAGGGGCTGTTGGCTGCTGCAATCTGTCTTTGTTTTTAATTTCCTTTTCAGCAGCTCAAACCAGATCTTTCAGTAATGTGTGCAGATATACATTTGCGTGATTTCTGTATGCAGCGATGGCTGTGGCTTGTGTATTTTGCACCAACACTCAGCAGTTTTTGCTGCTGTCATGTCTTGTTCCGCCTTAAATCCGTTAAAGTTTTGCCTCTATAAATACTATGGAGACGCTGTGTCAGTGTTGGCCAGGCTGTCCCTGGACACCAGACTTCACAGGCCATTTAAATCTGGCAGTAACCACTCTCATGCTGCAAAGTCACGAGGAAAAAAAGATTCCTTGATTGAAAACCTTTTCATCACTCCAAGCACTTCTTCCCTCAGGACTTTTTTTCATGAGGCTTTTCATTTTCTTGTTTTGGGGAAATGGAGGGGGAGAGTAAGGATCTCCCTCCATCCTTAAGATAAGAGCGTTAGTCGGCAGGCTACAAAGAGTTGTGATTGGCTCCGGTTCGCGACAAGAGTGGACTTTAATGAGCAAAATGAAATCGGCCTCCAATCCGACAAAGAGGTTGCCTTTCTTATCCTGTTGCTCTTTTCTAAACTATTAAACGCCCATCAGCAAGGGCACAGAGAGGAAGAGAGGGAGGTAAATGCAGACTAGTAGTTCCCAGCAAAGTGGACTGCACAGAGTGTTCAGCCATGTAAAGTAAGATTCCAAACAGTAGGGAGCAAAAACGCTCAGTTCAAAGGGAACTGTGAACGGTTCATCAGTTTGTGTGAAGTTGACAAGCAAGATTACCCATCAGTCATTGTGCCTCGATGGAATGACACCGTACGTCTTGTAAATTAATCAAATCACATTTATTCAAAAGTTAATATTACAGTTAGAATAAGTTTTGTAATTATTACAAATTGATATAATTTTTTTTTTTCTCTCAATAGTGCAGAGTTTCCACAGTAGCAGCAGCGTTGCAGGGTGTTCCGAATGGAGGAATTTTGTTGAGGGGCATTCCCTGAACAGGGAGAAGGGAGCAAGGAGTACTGTTAATGTACACTGTGGAACAGAACGCACCTTTACTCTTAAGTGTTGCGATAAGCGACTGTCCTCTTCTGCTCACCGTTGTGTCCGGTATACTCGCCGCAGCCAACCTGTCACGCGCAAATGTGACGTCATGGGAGCGCCGTAACTATTTATAGTTGCGCGTGGTGGTCGTGACACTAGTTGCAGTCTTCTCCTGAACAGCGGTGTTGCTAATGAGGAAAGGCTACCGACTTTGCTATTTCTACGGACTAGAAGAAGAAGAAAAGGGTAAACAATGGCAGAACTAGCAGCAGCATTGACGTCAATGTTTCGATTTGATTCGATGACCTACTTTGTCGGATCAAGCCTTTCATTCACCATGAAAGAACTCCTCTTAACCCAGTAAGGCCGGTTACACACTGCCTGCGTGGCGTGTCAGCTGCGTGGATTTTTTTTGTCTTTACACACCAGAAACGTGTCTGATGCGGTGCTGCTGCTGCTAGCCTTGTCTGGACACATGTATGTTTCCCACTGATAACATGAAATACCATATTAAACATAAATATATACTGATTTGATTACAGCAAAAACAACGCCGGCAGTATTGACTGCAAAATAGGCTACAGAATATTTCGTTCTGTATTGACAGGTGCAATATTAGAAAATCGATTTTATTTTTTTTAAATTACACAAACCTAGATACTTTCAAACATCAACATGTCATTTATTAATATGTATTTGTGTCTAAATGACATATAAACATCTTTTCCTATTCTATTTTGCCTGGAAATGCTTCCAACATGCTTGCGTGTCACGTGAAAAATAGGCGTTGGTTCTATTTCTAGCAGGCACGCGTTTTCGGCACGGCTCGAGCAACACAGGTAGTGTGTAAGCTCTAACCTGTTAACATGGGAGCCGAAATAAAAACGGACACGCCACGCAGCTGACACGCTTTTGCGACGCATCCAGTGTGTAACCGGCCTAAGTTTACAAGAGAGACTTGCAGTCACTCTGAGAGTCCTGGCATCCAGTTACCCTCAAACTCATCCATGCTTCCTGTTTCCGTTTTGTCGTGTGCCGCTGAAAAAAATAGTGGTGCACTGGTCCTGGCGCGGCAGCGAGATCTACGTCATTTTGACGTCACATTGGCGCGTGACAGGTCAGCTGCGGTGACTGTAAAAAGACTTTAAGTGATTGTTTGCAATTGCTGCTCACAGAAATAAAGCTCAAGTTCATTTTCCTTTGTTTAGCATTCTCCTTGTTATCCATTTCACACACATTGCATCACAGCACATCACAGAGGGGATAAGGCGTATGAAGTATGATAAACTGATCATCATCCCAAGGGATGGATAAAGTCAGTTATTGGTCTAATGAGCTTTAAAGATCAGTTTTATATATGTTTGTGTACATGTATGTGAGTCTGTGTTCAGGACTTATATGTATGTAGCCTACTTGATGAAGATAAAATAACTTAGGGTACAAGATATTCAATTAGATTATAATATAAGACTTATTTACTTTTAACTAAGATGACCAGCATAAATAAACTACCTAAAGGTTTAATACTTACACATATTAATATATGTAGTCTAAGGAACAAAATTCAAGACCTGTCTTTATTTTTGCAACTAAACAAAATACATACTCATGATTTCTGAAACTCATTTGGATCACTTCATAGATAATTCAGATGTTGATATAGGGGTTTTTTCAATTTATAGAAATGATCGAAACAGGTTAGGAGGTGGTGTGGCCATTTATATACGGGATCATTTCCCTGTTAAACTGAGACATGACTTAATGGTTGATGAAGTTGAAGTGTTATGGTTACAGGTACATATTCCAAATTTAAAACCGATTATTCTTGGTTGTTGTTATAGGCCACCTAGTGCCAGGATAGAGTAAATGGTTTATGTAATATGCTAGACAAGGTGACTGAGGAAAACAAAGAGCTATACTGGCTGGGTGATCTAAATATTGATTGGCTATCTGAGATTTGTCCTCTGAAGAATAAGCTTAAAACCATGACCAACACCTGTGGTTTATCTCAATTAATGGATCAACCAACAAGAGTTTCTAGTAACAATACAGGATCTTTAATATCAAAATGTATTGATCATATTTACACTAATAATCCTGATATGTGCTCAACACCTATTTCTGTGACAGTTGGCTTTAGTGATCACTATTGCTGTCTCCAGGAGAACTAAGCTACCTAGAGCCTGTCCTAAAATTATTATGAAAAGATCTTATAGGGCATTTAATGAGTGTTTTTTAAATGAATTGGATAATATTAAATGGAATTTGATAAGTGATATTGATGATGTGGATACATCCCTTAATTTATTTCTGGATTGTTTTATAAGAGTTGTTAACAATCATGCCCCATTAAAGAAATTTACATTTAAAGCCAAAAGTGCTCCTTGGGTTGATACTGAGTTAAAGAGCATAATGGCTGAAAAGGGAAGAGGCTAAAAAGGTTGCGGTTCTTTCTAACTCTCTGGAGGACAGAACATTTTATTGTATTTTAAGGAATCAGGTGACCAAGGAGAACAGAGTGAAAAAGAAAAAATATTTTCAGAAGAGAATTGAAGACAGTCGTACAGATAGTAAGAGAATGTGGAATGTACTTAATGAAATCATGGGGAAAAAATCTACTTGTACTTCTTTTGTTGAATTGAATGGAGTTTATTTGACTAAGCCAATACAGATTGCAAATTATTTTAATGATTATTTTGTTAATAAGGTTTCTAATTTTAGAGAGACAATGAAATACACTGTTGATTCCAACTCAAATGAGCTAATTGAAAAGTGTATTATGAAAGATAAACTGTGTAGTTTTGAATTTCATCAGGTTAATGTTGTGCAGGTGGAAATGTTGTTGAGATCTTTGACTGTTGGAGGGTCTGTTGGTACAGACAACTTGGATAGTCGGCTGTTGAAGTTAGCAGCTGGACATATCTCTAAACCAATCCGTCACATTTTTAACAGATGTCTGGTTAGTGGTGTGTGTCCAAAACTTTGGAAGGAGGGTAAGATAATCCCTTTACCCAAAGACACAAAATCAACTTTTTGTGGCCCAAATAGTAGGCCTATTAGCATTTTGCCTATTCTAAGTAAATTATTGGAAAATATTATATTTGAGTAAGTGCAAGATTACTTTACTAACAATGATTTGACCACTATGTTTCAGCATGCTTATAGGTATGGTCATTCCACCTGCACTGCAATGACACAAATGTCGGATAGCTGGCTTACATCAATTGATAACTCAATGCTGGTGGGTACGCTACTACTGGACTTTAGTGCTGCCTTCGATGTGATTGACCATGACGTTGTGATTTCTAAACTTATTAGTTATGGTTTTACTTCCTCAGCAATCAGTTTAAGAGCTATTTGTCGGAGAGGTCGCAAAGAGTTTATTTTAATGGTGCATTATCTTGTAGCAAGTCCCTGGATTGTGGTGTTCCTCAAGGAAGTTGCCTCGGACCTTTTGTTATTTTCAATTTTCACAAATGATATGCCGTATATACTCAGTAAGGCTACATTGACTATGTTTGCTGATGATTCTACTCTTTATTATGCAGCCCCTACATGTTCAGCTTAATCAGGTTCTGTCTTGTGAGATTAGCAAATTGTATAATTGGATCGAAACCAATAAGCTTGTACTAAATATTTCAAAAACTATGAGTATAATATTTGGTTCTAAGTATAGATTATCTGACAATCCTAAAATGAATATACAAGTTAATGGTCAAAATGTACAGCAAGTAAAAAAGGTGAAGCTTCTTGGACTTTGGCTCGATTCTACATTGTCATGGTCTGATCACATCAACAAAGTTGTTGCTAAAATGGGCAGAGCTGTTGCAGTAATGCGTAAATGTGCACAATTTTCAAATTCACGGTTGTTTAGTCGTGTTGTTTGTACATTGGTTTTGTGTCATTTGGATTACTGTTCTGTTGTATGGTCTGCTGCATCATGCAGTCATTTAAAAAAATTACAAGTGGCTCAAAATAAGGCTGCAAGACTGGTCCTTGGTTATTCTTCGAGAACTAGTGTTGCAGAGATGCATGAACGTCTTGCTTGGCTGGTGGTCAAGCATAGACTATCTGCTAATATGTTAGGATATTTTCATAGAATTATTAACACTCGGATTCCAAAATTTCTTTATGACAATATAATTTACTATTCAGATATGCATTCACATTACACAAGAGGGGCGAATAGTCGACAGATTTCTTTACCCCTACCTAAATCTGACTCTATGAAGAGGACCGTGTTTTATAGGTCAATGGTGTTTTGGAACAATCTTCCAGTTGGGGTTCGGGAAATCAAGGGAAAAACTGGTTTTAAAAAAAGACTAAGACTGTATTTGTTTTCAACATCATAATATCGTCTGGATTGGCTGAGAGTGGTTGTATCATGTGCTATGTTGTTTTGTATTATTTTACTATTATTCTAATCAGTACTTTTTGTATTGTTATTTTTTCTTGTTCTTTTATGTGTATTAATATATGATATTTTTGTGAGTAATTGTGATTGTAATTACTCACATACACGTTTTGTATGTATTGTTTGGACCCCAGGAAGACTAGCTGTCGTCTCGGCGGCAGCTAATGGGGATC
Organism: Perca flavescens; assembly: GCF_004354835.1. Taxonomy (NCBI): domain Eukaryota; kingdom Metazoa; phylum Chordata; class Actinopteri; order Perciformes; family Percidae; genus Perca; species Perca flavescens. The sequence continues at coordinate 18,723,537 of NC_041339.1, read as the reverse complement.
CTTTTTAAATAAACAAATAAACAGCAGGATTTTCTGTAACAAGGGCAGCATGGCAAGTTACAATCATGGTGAATCGGTCGATGCAGATCTGCCAGTGATTCTTGATCAGCACAGCCAGAAGCCCGATTAAACGTCCAGCACCTGCACAGAGAGAGGGAGTAAAACTAGATTCAGCATGAGACAGTATATAAATGACCTCTCATTCAACACCTACATTTTCCCCGGTGTTTCAGGATTGATATGTAGCACCCCACCGCCCTTTCTCCCCTCCATCTCTGTGCCTCTGTCTTTGCTCTCCCTCTCCTCATGTGTCTCCTCCCTGGGAAGCATCCTGCTGACACTCTCCAAGGAGTCTTATTGATATTCTTAGAGAGGCATAAAGAGAGAGAGAGAGAGAGAGAGAGAGAGAGAGAGAATGAAAGTCACACACTGTAGCAGCAGACGCACTGCCTTCTAGTATCAACAGTAAAAATCACCTGGCAGGGATGTGTCACCATTCATTTTGTCTGTTGCACTAATAGAAAATCTCCTGCTTTGGATTTTTATTATTCTCATGCACGTGGTAAGGCAGTTTGCCAATCATGCAGATTTTCAGTTAAGCTTTAGGGATACTTGCATGTGGAGGAGAATAAACCCCTATTGTGATGTGAATGGGACATTAAATATAATTTTCAGTTGCCAATTAGGCTACATTTAGCAAGTCAGTGACAGGGAGATGTATTATGGGAAATCGGACTGTTTTTTCCCCTGAGGTGAAGAAATGTTTTCCTTATTTGCATGAATATTATCTTGATTCCTGAGAGGCAACACAGTGGGTATTGGTATTGTTTAAAAATGTTTTTAATACTGGTGCTGATTCAACACTTGATGTTTGGGATGGATACCAAAACAATACTACATGCATGCGTGCTCTGTACATTGACCTTGCGATATCATTTTAAATAATGAATTGGGTGCGCACGGATAGCTCAGTTGGTAGAGCGGGCACTCATATAGAGGTTTGCTCCTCAACGCAGCTGGCCCGGGTTCAACTGCGACCTGTGGCCCTTTGCTGCATGTCATTGCCCTTCTCTCTCCCTTTTTATGTCTTCAGCTGTCCTGTCAAAATAAAGGCTGAAAATGCCCCAAAAAATTATCTTAAAAAAATAAATAATAAAAATTAATTGGGAAGAAATTACATCTAAACTCTGATGTTTTACGTGTAGTTTTCATCTATAAAAATTCTACGGGCAATATTGGGAAAAATCACTTCCTAAGTTTAAGATTTCCTGCTTTTTTCTTTTGTTGTATCATCATACAATGACTATCTTTGGGTTTTAAACTGTTTGTCCAACAAAGCAAGCAATTTGAAGTAGTGCTGTCAAACGATTTAAAATATTTAATTGCATTAACGTCCTAGTTAACTCGCAATTAATCGCAATTAATTGCACATTTTTATCTATTCTAAATGTCCCTTGATTTCTTTTTCTTTCGCCATCACCTCAAAACATAACGTTAGCCTACTACTATTTGGCCGGCTCGCAAGCCCAAACAAGTGTGTGCGGCATGTTTTGTTTCCGGTCTAGCTAGATCCAGCGTGTGAAAAAAAACTACAAAGTTTGCTAGGCCAAAAAGAACGTTAATCTCACAACACCGTTAGAATTGGGTTTGCGTTAACGCCGTTAATAATGCGTTTAACTGTCGCATTTAATTTGAAGTCATCACCTTGGGCTCTGGTAAATTGTAACAAGCATTTTCTGACATTTTATAATCAATGTTAATGATAAATAGTTGCAACCATATTTCAAAATGCCTAAACATAATCTAGGAAATTGTTTTATAATAAAACAATTCTTTAGTTGTTTTTGTATAATTGTGTAAGAATAAATTTTTGAAAACAGTGACCATGTCTTATCAAAAATAGACTCCCCCCTCTTTATCCTCATTCATTCCACCTGCGCTGGCATTGGAGGGCAGTTGTGGAAAGCAGCTTTTTGTTGTCTGTTTACAGAAAAAGCTGCTTTTGAAATCTGTGAAGGTTAGAGAGGGAGTGTACAGGAAAATAGATTAATTTTATTCTTCAAAAAGCGTATGTACAAACCTGAAGTAGTGACCTGCAGAGCCCATTGAGACGCGGCTGGTGAAATGATCAGGCGTGCTGTGTGGACCTGCCTCATTTGATAGGAGACATCGGAGGGGGTGTGAAAGCCGGCGGCCCCTGTGACCTCCGCTATTCATGAGCCTCCATCACGGGGGCAGCCTTTCACTGAGGCACTCTGCTTTAGAACACAAACACCCACTCAGAAATAACATCATACATAAATAAAGCAACACACGTGCAGTGAATGAGTTGGAGCTGTCACACACACACAAACACACCTTGTTCTCTGAATTCATTCAGCAGATAAGACGTCCAGATTACATTGTCTGCTTTGCGTGGTCGTGCTGTGACTGACTTTACTCTTGCACACGTAGTGACACATTCTTCTCTAACTACCTTGTAGGCTCCGAGCCAGAGGGTTGCTGGGACTAATTTGACAGCTGCCACGGCTCATTATCTCATAAAGGCGACCGTTCTTGGCCCTGCAGTTTAAACAGTGTTACTGTAGATGTTATTTGCAATAACCTCACACATGGCAGGCTGTCTGCTTGTTATGTTTGGCCCTTCTTGCTTTAGAGATGAGAAAGTCTGGGCCGCCAACGTTTCATATCACCGGTTTAAAAAAAGAAAGGGGAAACAACCATGTTTTTCATCATTTGAAAAAGGAAATATGTCCACTCATTACATGCATAACCATTTAACTAAAATGTTTTTTTCTCATTTGGACCCAGACTTGACCATGGACTCCTTCAGCACCAAGAGCTTAGCCCTGCAGGCGCAGAAGAAGCTGATGAGCAAGATGGCCACCAAGAGCATGGCCAACCTCTTCATCGATGACACCAGCAGCGAAGTGTTGGACGAGCTCTACCGCGTCACCAAGGAGTACACCCGCAACCGCAAAGAGTCGCAGAAGATCATCAAGAACTTGATCAAGATGGTGGTGAAGCTGGGAGTGCTCTACAGAAACAACCAGTTCAACAGTGAGGAGCTGATCCTGGTGGAGAACTTCAGGTAGGCAGCAAGAGCCGTTAAAGGAATATTTCAACGTTTTGGAAAAAGCACTGTTTTCGAGAGTTGGATGAGAAAAATGATACTACTCTCATGTCGTTGCGTTAAAGCTGCAGTGGGTAGAATGTGGAATAACTGCAGAATATGAGGTAGAGTAAGACCCCTTCCTGCAGCTCTCCCTCTCCCCTCTTTGCCGCACGAGCAATGCATGCACAGAACAGCCAATAGGAACTCTCTCGCTCTCTCTCTCTCTCTTTCTCTCTTTCTCGCTCTCTAAAATGACCTGTGATTGGCTAAAGTCTCCTGTGATGGCTAGAGTTTCTGAAGCCTTTAAAACAAAGCCAATAGTAGGTGCAGAAGTCTAGTTCTCTTTAAAGCCCGAGACACACAGAGCTGATAATCGGCCGTTGGACAGTCTGGCGAGTTCAGTGACTCAAGTCTGTTCGGTGTGTCCTGTGCAATCGTCCGTCTGAGGGGCTGTCTGTCTTCATTTTGGCCGACCTGACATGTTCAGTCGCTGGCAGGGCAGTCGGGACTCACCCGGAAATGGCGAGCAGAATGAGCGTGACTAGAGTCTCTCAAAATCTGACAAAAATCTTTTAAACTGACCTTTGTTGAGCTGAAATGAAGACCGATTCAGCAACTGCATGGCCTATTTCTCGCTTAAAATGTTTTCAGAAACATGTTTCGGTGAACTATTTTAGTACAATATGAGATCGTATTCTGAACGAGCCGCCATGACAGTCTGGCTTTGAATTTCCGGAGAAAACAAACCCATGTGACGCGTTCGTCCAATCAGAATAACAATACAGAGTAGCGCCACCTGCTGCTATGGAGACGTATTACGTTTCTCAAGTCGGTGTCGCCTCAGTGTGTTCCGAGGCAGTTTATTGGACCTCGGGGACCCGACTAATCATTCCTACTGGCTTTTCTGTCAACGGTCGGCCGTCTGGTTGGTGTGTCTCGGCTTTAAGTCTACATGAATTACAATATGCTGAAAGATTATTATGGAAGTCTTGCCCAACAACGGCAAAAAATAAAGTGCCTACCACAACTTTATATGCAGAGCAAAAGGCACGTAGCGATTAGCTTAGCATAAAGACTGAAAGCAACAGCTAGCCTAGCTCTGTTCAAAGTTAAAAAATAATTACAAATAATATATTGTGGTTGGAGGAATTTACATGCTGGATCTCTTGACAGATAACATGTTATCAATCCGCCCAGCATTTCTGTGCAGTGTCTAGACATAAGGGAAGTATCAATTTTCTCATTTAATATTCGGAAAGAAAGAAAATAAGTGTATTTCCCAAAATGTTTGAATTAAGAGCTTTTGTCACATCCTGCCATACATTTAAATATTGTTATATTATGTGTCAGTAGGTGACAAAACTTGAGAAACAACAATGAGTTCTGGTTGAGAGCTTCAACTGGGGATAACTGCAGTTCAAGTACATTTTTGTGTGCTGATGGAAGTAAATTAAGGAAATTGACTTTTACATCAGTGGATATATTTTCCACTAAAATAGTAAAACTCAGCTTGGAGGCATGTGGAGCTGACATAAGTGCACAGTATGGAGAATGTGGATTATATCAGCATGGAGATGCATTGCTGTGAAGGACAACACTATAGCTGAAACTTTTCTGAAGAATATCATAAGACAGCAGTTTCTATTTTTACTCCCTTCTGCTGCTCCAGTCAGAATTAGAAACTGACAGCCTCTCTTGTCGTCTCACAGGAAGAAAGTCCACACTCTGGCCATGACGGCGGTCAGTTTCCACCAGATTGAGTTCACCTTTGACCGGCGCGTCATGAGCGCTATTTTGAATGATTGCCGTGAGCTGCTGCACCAGGCCATCAAACGCCACCTGACAGCCAAGAGCCACTCGCGAGTCAACCACGTGTTCAATCACTTCGCTGACTGTGACTTCCTGGCGTGTCTCTACGGGCCCTCGGATGTTTACCGTGCCCACCTGCAGAGGATCTGTAACGGGGTCAACAAGATGCTTGATGAAGGGAACCTCTGACCTCCGCTGGCCTCGTCATCAGGCACCTTCACCTCTAGTCACCCCTCATGTACCATCTTGCAATATTTCTTTTTAAGGTGACATGAACGTTTATATTTTCCATTTGTTGCTTTATTTTTGTGTGCCTTTTTTAGCCGTTACTGTAACACTGAAAGAATCTCGGCTAGTTAGTCCAAAGTCTGTTTCTTCTCCAGTCTGACTTTTTGTTATTTCACAGTAAACCCAGCAGATGTTTTATTTTATTTTTTTTTATCAGTATATATTTAGGGATAGGAGCCTTGACAACTGTGCCTTGAAAATTTTTTCTGTCTTCATTCCAAGGGCACTATGCTTGCTCTTTCAAAAAGACATGAATCAGGCACATGCCTTCAGTCATATCTCTATGAGGAGCTTTTAATGGACCAAAATGGTTTTGGGGGCACCAGGAGAGGTGAAAAAAAAAAAGTGAATTTCCATCTTTTCCAAATACCCAAGGACATAAAGAAGTGATATTTTGTTTGTTTTTTCCAAAAGTAGTATTGCACTCTATTCTGAACAAGCGCTGTACTGTACTTTCCTGCAATAATGAAACCATGTGAAAAACTGCAGTTGAGTAATCCTGCTTAGCCTGCATTTTACAGTTTTCACCATAATGCACTGAACTCCACTTTGTAGAGAGGCCAGGCCTTTTGTTAGAAGGCACCTATAAACCCAGTTTTTGCTTTTTATAGTCTGGTTTATAGCCACGACAACAAAGACGACGTATTTGGGTCATAGGGGGACCATAAACATGAAGGAATTTGATTGTGCTGTGTATTGTTAAATGTGTTGCAGGCTATATGCTCATCTGCTCAGCAAACTTCAAGATTGTGTCTATAAATGTCATAATCACAGCAGGGAAGTAGCACAATGTGGCACCAGCCGCAAAGGTTGCTCTGGAATCTTTTCAGAGCGGAATAAAGCGCGATCACGGTTGAAGTCCTAATAGATGTTGGAGCCCAGGGTCAGTTGTGTTTCAGATTTACCGGTATTGCCTCAGGTTTATCCAAAAAGCACTAAAACTCTGGTTTGAATTCTGACAGATTTGAACTAAAACGACTCCCTATGAGCAGTCAGATAAAAGCCTGGATGAAAAACTGCAGCTCTGTCTATGAAAAGGGCCAGGCAGGGTATAGAGATTAGAGCAGAGACAAACACAGTACCTGATTGTACTCTCCCACTGCAATTACAGTTCCGCACTCTGGGGTGGCATAATGGCCCGGGGGCCTGCCTCTGTCGAGCAGCCACTCCATTTTACCACACAGCAGCCAATGTGATGGAGATAACCATCTCTGTTTGCGCAATGCAAGTCTTTTTAATGGAGTGAAAAATGTTGTTTTTGCTTCCTAATAAAGGAGAATATGAATAGTTACTACTATACCTCCACCCCAAACCTCACAGAATAGCTGTTTTTCCTTTTTGTCTATGTGTTTTTGTATCACTGAGCCTTTCTGGGAGATTGTTTTGTGCTGCGGACTCATTTTGTATTCTGTGTGAGTGTTTGTGTGCGTACCTGTGAGAGAATTGGAAATTGAGCCGTGTAATAAGCGCTGTGCTTTTCCAGATAGGATTGCTGAAACTTTAACTTCATCCACAACAGCTCTGCCAAAGAAACAAAGAGCGATGTTCCTCAAAATGCAGTTGTTCTTCCAGAGGAACATTTCAGATAAGAGTGTGCACTTGATAATTATAACTCTGGTAACGATGATAATGAAGACAAAGGTGGTGGCTGTTGTGGTTTTGGCCCTTTTTTCTTTATTCACATTTTTAATTCTTAGATGACTTCCTGAGTATATTCTCTTTTGTTAGACCCAATTGACTCTCACTGCATCATTTTGGGATGCCTCAAAGTCAGTCATTTTCCCTAAATCCCCCCCCAAAGCTTCACTTTAATTCTCTTTGGATGCCATTTTCTCCAATCCCTCCACATCTCAGGGTTAGTTTGAATCTCCCTCGGTTTTTAAATCCATGACACACTAAGTACAAATCGCCACGGACCTCTGCAACAGCCCCACTTATTTTACTAAAATCCCACAACTAAGCATACTTATTATGTTGCATTTCTTACGATATGATTGTTTTTGTGTCCCTGTATTGTATCCAGACGCAACAAATATAATACAATTTACTTTTTTTAAAGAATACATTTCTTGTCTTTTTTTTTGCTCCTCAATCAAGTACAGAGCATCTTCCCATCAGTATGTCGGATGGTGGAATTTTCCAGGCCAGATCAGAGGGTAATCTGACTATGTCTGACCTGGATTTAGTCGGCCAAATCCCTTTCCTCCTGCTCCCGGCATTGTTAGGAAGCCATGAAAGCAAACACAAACCCATCTGACTGACAAACAATTGAACTTTGGGTCGTTTCTTTCCACTTCCTGCAGGCCCACGCCACGGTCAAAGGTAGAACAGGATATTGGTAATATGGAAAGACTTCTTGCTTCTGTTTTTGGAAACATCAACACTCAGCTGCAGTTTAATTTCAAGTGTTGCATGAGTACCACTCCCCCGGTTTGGGTTTAATCTGTCGTTAACTTTGCCACTTTTCAGACTTGGGAATGATAATTTGGTCTGTAGCACGTCTGCAGAGCCTCCTGCAGCACAGCCTGAAAGGCTACTGCAGTACCAAGTGCCCAATTATCATCTAATGGACATGCATTTTTTTTTTTTTTGAATGCACCCTTGAGTTCAGAGAGTAATGCTATGACTAATATGGGATGTGAGTACAGTCACGTCTTATTGTCTCTCTGTGTACATCTTTCTCTTCTTATTTGACTGCGATGTCAAATAAAGCAAAAATGTCCTGACCTCAACTTTAATGATTCATTTCTGCCCGTCTTTTATTTTAGGGTAGTTGTGTAAGATGTTAAAGGAACACGGTGACTTATTGGGACTTTATCTTATTCACCATAACCCCCAGAGTTAGACAAGTCGATACATACCCTTCTCATCTCCGTGCGTGCTGTAATGCTGTCTGACGGCTCCAGCGGCATCAGGCCAGCACAGAACATGCACGTAATGGTTCCAGTAATCCTACTGCTCCGAATAAGTGACAAAATAACGCCAACATGTTCCTATTTAAAGGTTGTGATTTGTAGAGTGACAGCGTGTACAAAAAACAACATAACATGAGACACAGCCATTTTCTAACCGTAAACAAACCGGGAACTATATTCTCAGGCGGAAGAATATAGTACTTGGGCCGAGTGATATGCTGGCAGCAAGCCTGTCTGAGAATATAGTTCCCAGTTTGTTTACTGTTAGAAGATGGCTGTGTCTCATGTTACGTTGTTTTTTGTATACGCTGTGACTATACAAATCACAACATGTAAATAGGAACATGTTGGCGTTATTTTGTCACTTTTGTCACAATTCGGAGCAGTAGGCTAGTTGGAACCAGTTACCTGCACGATCTGTGCTGGGCTAAGCTAATTCAGACAGCGTTACAGCACGCACGGAGATGAGAAGGGTATGTATCGACTTGTCTAACTCTGGGGGTTACGGTGAATAAGCTAAATTCCCAATAAGTCGGCGTGTTCCTTTTAAAGCAGAATATAAAGTATTTTTTGGGTGGGAGGGGTATAAAAGTTGAAAATTTCAGGATGCTTATTTTTTCCTTTCCAATGTCAGTAGGTCTCGCTCAAACACTTTCTGAAAATTTAAAATTTGAAAATGACAGTCACGATGTGATTATCACTGGATGTGACTGAGGGCTCTAATACATTTTGGTGAAGCTAGCCTCCACTGGGGCATAATTATCATTTCTACATAATGAAGTGACTACAAAGGAGCTGTTCTGCATCCTAAGAAGGAGAGAGCTGAAAAGAGGAAGTGTGCAGAGGACCCATTACTCTTTCCACTTGTGTTCAAGCACAAATTACTGAGCTATGATATGTGTTACAGACTTCTAACCTGAACTAAACAGTTTAGCTGAGCTATTGTAGCGTCATACTTTACTTTAGAATCAATTATGATAAAGGTATGATTCTCTTGCTTAGCTGTGCACACGTCCAAGGACAAACCAAGCCAGACTTTCATGGTCCATCCCTGCAAGGATACAGGCAGTTGGTTTTGGCATTAACACTGCAAAATCTGGCTGGCTTTCAATACAGGCGCAAATACCCTAATGTTTGAGTTCTGGGTGGTGCTACAAAACAAACAACAGGGCATTGTGTTCAAACAGCAGGCAATGCTCTGCACTCGTACAACATCATACAGTCCTATTTCTCCATTTTCTTTTATCATTAATGCCAGGAAAAATGCCTTTCAGGCCTAACAGGACTGGGAATGCAGTCAAAAGATGAGTGGCACAAAAGAAGAAAATGATTCAGCTATTTCAACGATGATCACTTTATTGGACTTTTCAACCAAAACCAGCAGAGAAATATGCATTTGTTGATTTTATACCGCTGCATAATCAAGAAGTAGGTTTATATCCTGAAGCAGCAGATATTATGAAGTGAATTATTGCGCTAGTAAAACCGAGGTTACCTACCGTATGTAAAACATTTTGTCACGTTTTGATTTAGTCACCACATTGTCTGTTTTTGTTTCTCATTTCTATGGAAATCTATGCATCGAGCCCAACGTCCCAATCTAGCAGTTACGTCCATGCTTTCTAAATCTTATTACAGTGTGTGCAGAGTGTTAAAGGAGGAGCCCCTTTTACATGAGGTCTTTGTTGACCTTTCAAGCACTCCCAAAATTTCTCTCAACACCAATCTCATGTAGGTTACTGGTAACTGGCAGAGGTGCAGAGCAGAGCGAGCGCTGCTTATTATGTATTACTTTGCTTTTGTAGTCCCTCCACATTGTTACTCATCCAGTATGCTTAAAGGTGCTCTCCCCTCTGGCAAGCATTGCTATGACAGTCAGCTTGGAAGTTATAAGTCTTTCAAAACTCTTTTCCCCCTGTCTTCTTTCCCTTTTCTCAGTCTCTCTTTTACTCTTTCTTGGTGTCCCCACGTCTCTATCTCTTCCTCTTTCACTCTACTCCTCAGAGAGCACCTGACTTACGTGTTGTTTAAGGATGAAAAGCACGGCAGAGGGGATTCCAAAAGCAAACACAAAAATATACACAAGAGGACAGGAAAGACACTGTTGTACACACACACAAACACACAGTGCCGAAGCCCTGAGGATTATCACCAGCGTGACACTGGACACTTCAGGGAAGACGGCATCTGTTTATTTCCATATTTAATACTGCAAAAAGAGAACATTGTGTTCTCAGGAAACTTCTCATTTCACTTTGTGTGAATACAGAGACAAATACATTGGTGTGAACACATATAATTGTCTCCAAACTACACATTTGTGCTGTCCATGTGGCTATAGAAAGCTCCGAAGTGCCCACACGCATTCACACTGTGACTAAAAGCCATTTTGCACAGGACACTTTGACAGACCTGGGGTTCTTCGCCCTTCAAAGCACTACTTTTACATCTATCTTTTCCACCCAGTTATGTAAGGTGTTCAGTGATGTGCTCTCTCTCTCTCTGTCTCTCTCTATCTCTCTCTGTCTCTGTCTCTGCCTGAAGAAATTCAACAAGGAAACTGTATCTGCAGTGGCAGTAAAGTTCAGGAGACACACATGCTGAATGTCCCAGCACACTCGCTCTGCTGCTTCTCGATGGGCAGTCTGCCTGTTACAGGACTCAAAACAAGTGAGGGAGTGCTACAGGAGGCGGCAGACAAGGTTACAAAGTGAGGCCATATGCTCTGTCTGTCGTCCCCCTACTCCCAACTGTTCCACCGATATTGAAAGCTACATGATGGTGACAAAAACGCCTCCTGTTTGAGAGTCAGAAGAGGAGGACATGTTAAAAAAAAACACTGCACCGAACTGGAAAAAGGAGAATTTCTCCTGCTGTAGACCAGTTTTGTCCTTCAATCACACACAGCACATTAATATAATGGATGGTATGATATAAAGGCAACCGGACTTGAGAGGCTGCGCGGCCAGACTGCATATGGACCAACTCTGACAGCTACTTATTATTCCACATTGACTTTAAAATGAGCAATGATTGTGTGTATTATGCCATGTTATTTATGGACCTTACAACGTGGGTGGCTAATTTGAGGGGAATCTTTAAGAAGCAGGAATTCAAGGTCTCAAGGTCTTGAACACACACACACACACACACATTCAGGTAGGGTTATATGTTTTCAAATGTAATCAATCACATATGAACAGTTGGCACCTTATTGGAAGGTTATTTAAATGCGTAGCCTCACAATATTTTGCCAAAATGAACAGGGAAGATTTTTTTCACTGTATCTCCAACAAAAGGTCAACTTTTTGTGAGTTGAGAGAAACAACCTTGTTTTTAACTTTGTGCATGCACTTTTTAGTTAGAGAAATGTGATTTTAAATGGGTCCAGTGGGTATATTTAGTTTAAGAAATAGGAGGATTTTCTCAACCCATAAAGTGACACTTAATTAACTAATTTGGATATACATGGTTTTCATGGACAGTGACCTACATCATCTTCAACAATCAGTTCTGCACCAATACTGAACCAACCCTAGACAAAGCTTAGCTTTTGTTTAGCCTTTGTGTGTGTGTGTGTGTGTGTGTGTGTGTGTGTGTGTGTGTGTGTGTGTGTGTGTGTGTGTGTGTGTGTGTGTGTGTGTGTGTGTGTGTGTGTGTGTGTTAAATGATTAAACATTATTTCAAAGTGAAATACAGGTTGAAATCCTTATTATATACCCTTATATACCCTTTTAATATCCACACATACATATAGATATGCATTCAGAGTTAAATCTTTAAATGCAACCCCACCATAGCATAGAAATAGACTTTGTGTGCATCAGCATGCCGTGAGGAAAAGGAAGGATTAATAGCCGCTCTATTACTTTCACTCTTGTTTTTTTTTAATCCAGACTAGTGGTCATTACTGGATGACAGCAGTCTGTCGACATGCAGGCAGGAATCTTCTTAGCCTGCAGATTACACCAAGCCTGTGTCTGTTTTCTCTCCCCCCACATACCTGTATGTCAGTGAATTAAGTCATATTTTAACAGGGCACTACCAGAGGAATAGATTGCTATGCTGACTAACAGAATGACGGATGCTTTGAGTGCCTTACTGCTGAGTGACAGCAAACTGTCAGGGCTTTAGTGTGGCCGGGCTGCCGTCTTTTTATTTCGGATGCTGCCTGCCAGAAAGGGAGGGACCCATCCATGCAGGCGCAGTTGAGTGAAAAGACACCTTGGAGGCATCTTTGGGCTTGTCAGACACAAGAAATCTGATCCAGGCAGCCAAGAATGGGAATTTGAACGAGAAACCCGAAAATAGCAGCTGTCTCTGCATAATTGGAACAAATGGAAGTTGGATATGCGGCAGAAAATAAAACAAGAAAACAAGTTGGATGTAACTCGACACTTGCTGACAGTTACAATAATCTGGGGAGAGCCGTGCCACAGGCAAGCTGTTGTTTGTAGCCGGGCAGCTTATAGTTTCTGTCAAACTGGTGCTGATCTTGGAGGGTCGCAATTATGTGCCCCCCTACTATTCCTCTTCCATCCCTTCCTGCTGTCATCCTCCCCTACTCCTTTAAAACCCCTAAGCAGCATTTAATTGTGAAGGTCTGAGCCGGGGAAGGAGTAATCAGATGAGAATGGAGGCAGGGGGAATCACGTGTGTATACACTGGCTAACAGAGGATTAATAACAGTGGCGTCTTGATTGAAGTTCAGCAGCTCTCCCTGGCAAATGGGAGGTGGGGATGAGGGGGAGAGAGAGTGCGGAAAGGGGAGGAAAAGAGAGTAAAAAAAGAGTTGCAAAGACAGAGGACGTACAAGGTTCTCAGATGAGAACAGAGAGTTACAGGCAAAAGAGACAGAAATGGGGAGAGAAGAGGGAAATAGAGAAAGGGAGTTAGAGCAGTGAGAGGGAGTGGGAGGAAGAAAGAGCGAGGATAGGAGGCAGCGCAGCGCAGTGTGGAGGGGGGGGAAGAGAGAGAGAGAGATGTAGAGACAGGAAGCCTCCACTGCTACTGAGCCAGTGAGACGCAGGCAGGCAGAGAGAGAAGACGGAGAGAGAGAGAGAGAGAGAGAGGCCCTTGGCATCTCCAAGGCCGGCCCAATGAGGGGGTGAGGGGCTCAAGTGCAATACAAAAGGGAGGATAGTGGGAGGAGAAGCAGAAACGGACGGGGAAAAAGAAGAGGGAAAAAGCAAGGGCGATAAAATCAGAAACAGGCTTCAGCAGGGAAAGGGGAGTGGGTGGGTGGGATCTGAGATGAGGAGGGAAATAAGCAGATAAAAGTTTTGGAGACAGAGTCGGAGAGAGAGAGGGAAGGGGAAAAGAGACTAAAGATAGAGTGGATTGAGTCTGTTAATGGAAAAGGTAGGAGGGGATTCATGGAAAAAGAGGAGGAAGCGCTCTGTGTCTCAGGAGTCCTCCTGTTCCTCTTCTGCTTCTTCTTCTTTCTGTGAGGCTGCTGGACATCATCCATCACCATGTTCTCTGACAGCAGGACTCCAGCGCCTGGGGAGCAGAAAGGCTTCAAGCCCCACGCCCCTCACTTCATCCCGTGGCTGCGCAATAGTCTTAAGCCCCACCACAACAGTGACCTGGGGCTCAATGGACCGTACAAATCCAGCTCAGAGGCCTGCAACAACCTGACCCCGCTGGAAAGAGCCAAAGGGATCGGGTTCTTCTCTATCCAGGGAAGGGACCGGGCAAAGAAGGGGGAGGTTCGGTGTAATGGCGTAGGGATGGCGAGAATGCTGCCAGTGGTGCTGCGTGGGCACCATATCCTGCCTGGGAGTCTGGGGAAGCAGAGGGAGGACAGTCCTGCCAGGTGGAACCAGTCTCCAGAGCTGGACCCACCCACCAACACGCAGAGCAGTCCGGGGGACGGGCCGCATGGTCTGAGCAACAGCTCCACCTCTGCCCAAGACAACCACACCTTTGTTAGGAACCACGGCAGCCACCTGAGCCCCCTTCAGTCGCAGAATGACGGGACTAGCACCTCAGTCAGGAAATATGGGCCACTAGTGAGACCCCCTCCTCTTCCTGTTTCTGGACTGCTCATTGAGGAGCCAAACTGTAAGGTGCCTGTTGTGGTGGACATTGAGGACAGGAGGGGGAAGGTGTGGGACTACGCCAGCAGTACAACCTACCGCAAGAGAGACCTCCATTCATCCAGCTGGGTGTGCTCGGACACTCAGGGACTAACAGAAAGGCAGCATGGCTTCCCCACCAGCTTCAGCTACAACAAACAACAGAGCAGGAACTCCCAGAGCCAGAGAGACCTGAGGGAACCACCTGTTGAGGGTTTCAACGGGCCCCTAAATGGAGTCATCTTCTCCACTGAGGTTCCTCAGAGAGGCCTAGGCTGCACCACAACACTACGCCCCCCCAGGAAAGCTAGACCAAGCTTGGAGCGTATCGCGGCCCTGGGCCAGAATCAGACATGGGTCCAACACAGGTCGACCAATGAAGGGAAGCCACAGAGGAAGGAATCAGGCTGCAGCAGGAAGGTGGTTCGAAACCAGATTAAACGGGTGGTGGACAACCTGGAGCATGTTCTTACAGCGCTGAGGGACGTTCACCAGGAAATGAAAGAGGTAACGCGTTGGATTCTTGTCGATTCTGCATAACATTTCACCATTTTCACCAATCATGTTTTTCCTGGACAAAATGGAAATGGTAGAAAAACAAAAGGGTTGAGAATAGGATCAGAGAAGTTACTGTATCCTCTCACATTAATTTAGGTATTTTACTCTTGGAGGAAACGTTCATGCTTATGCTATAAAACCTTGAGGGCTCTAACAGATAACGATGCAGGCTACACACAACTACACATCCTGTGCAGAATTTACATGCATTAAAAAGTCAGCAGCAGGGTTGGTTGAATCCACCACAGTCTGCAAACTGTTTCTGCAACTCTCCTCTGTCACTGTGCTTAATTCATGCATTAATACATTATCATAGAGGTGAACCAGACAATAGTTATGCCCCATTTGTATGATGCATTCAGAGACTGCTGAGATGTGACATTAGGCAAAGCAGTCGCCTTTCTCTCTGCATCTCCCTTTCTGTCCTCCTCCAACATCCTCTCTCAACTCTTCCTCCACTCTCCCTCCTCATGGACAGATGCTGCTCCAGGCACAGCTGGATAACGTTTTATAATCCATTCATGTCTGAGTATCTCTGCCTCGTATTCCTCATCCAGTAAAAGTGACACGTAAATCTCACCTCTTGGCATTTGATCTGCATCTACAGGGTCGCGGCTAAACCTGAGGTAGGCCTAGTAACCTCATCATTCTGGCTGTGAGGTTTTAGTGTGACAGTATTAATATAACACTGATGAAAGAGCATGTAGGCTACACAAAAAGAGGGGAAAGGAGGGGGGTCGGAAGCAAACAGACTGTGATAGAAAATCCCAAATTTTCACAACAGAGCCGACAGATCAAAGGAGGATAAGGCACCAGAGAAGACTTTGGTTGCATATTTGTTTCAAAGCCCTGTTTAATGATTCTGTTGCATGAGAAGCAACCCTCAGTATTATTCAATAATCAATCCCTGTTATAAAAAGGAACTGGAGTGAGACTTAAAAGCATTTTAGACAGAGACTTTACAAATATTAAAGCAACACTTAAGACTTCTGTCTCAGGAAAAACATCCCAAAAGCAAGCTCACGCATGAATATGGCCTTCTGCTAAGACATTTTGACGGATCAAAAACTGCTCTATGACTCAGAACTAAAAGCAGAAACAGTAGAGTTACACTGAAAGAGGTATGAAACTTACATGACTGAGCTCTACAACAAACATCTCTCAGCACTCATCAGCATTACATGTGAAGACCTGAGGGGTCAAAAAACATCATTTTAAATAAACACTCTGGGGAACAGCAGATGAAAACCAGGGTCCTCTGCTCTTTTATCTCCTCTGGTTTCTGACATTAACAAGCAGCACCTGCCCAGAGTCACTTGATGTGCATATGCACACGGTACTTCAAAGAAATATGAAATGCCTCGCCCAAAAAAGCTGCAGCATAAAAAAGAAAAAAAGACAAACCAGGTCATTTTTTGACATCAACAAGGATGTTGTTGAACACAGAGAACAAAACAATAATTCATCTGTTCCAGCGGGGGCCGAGGATTTATCTGTGAACGTAGAGCAGGTGAAGAGATAGGTCAAAGATTTTCCCCAGTGTAATTTCCTACAATCTCTCCAGCCTTCATCGGTGTGCATTGTTTGTGTCTTTGTGTTAAGCATTTATGTGTGTTGTGCATACACTCATTTGCTACATGCTCGGCACTCTTTTAGATACAGTATATTCATCTGGAATTGTATGCTTATGATATATTGTATAGTGTGCCTTTCACTATTACAAGTATCAGAAGGGAAACCGACCTAAATTTAGCTTCCACATTTCCTGTAATATCACCGTTTCTAGGCTGAGGTAAACATTTTTTGCACTATGGTTGTAGCTTGTGTGACACACTTAAAGATTAGAGCTATACACCTGCAGAGAGTCCATTTCTGTAAGAGTCTGAAATGCTTCAAATTATAGATGCCGACATGCAAAAGCAGAAACAATTAATACGCAAACTTTTAATATTGCCATTACTATATTGAGGCTACAGTGCCAAGGTTTTGTATGTTATCAATAATTTGTATTAGAAAAGACTCAAATTGGAACAAAAGTCTTTGGATTAGTAGAGTGTTGGAATTCTATTCTCTTTTATAAAATATTTTTTTTGGTTTTAGAGTTTTGAGTGTTTATTTGCAGAAGTCACCTTAATTGCACAAAAATTCAGCAGATTAAACAGCAATGAAAATAACCATACGTTTCAGGTTATCATTAGTGGTACTCCAGGGATTTTTGTGTTTGCACTTTTATAAAGTTGTGGGACTCAGAATGGACATAATTGAGAGTTTGAGATAATCAGACTTTTAGTCCCTAGTGTGGGTCTAGCTCCAAAAACACTTGATCCTACATTTCCCATAGTGCAGTCTTTCGTTAGAGCTTCCCCACCTAATAAACATCCACATCTTTCAAACTGATTTCTTATGTCCAGTTTGTAACTCAGACTTTCCGGTAAAAAAGTCCCCACAGGGGACATTATAAA
Organism: Perca flavescens; assembly: GCF_004354835.1. Taxonomy (NCBI): domain Eukaryota; kingdom Metazoa; phylum Chordata; class Actinopteri; order Perciformes; family Percidae; genus Perca; species Perca flavescens. Next base: position 18,706,310 of record NC_041339.1, on the reverse strand, counting down.
ACTATTTTCACAGGTTGAAAGTTAAAGGATCAGATGATAAGGTAAAGGATCTTTGTCTAAAATCAGTGAAGTGCCCCTTTTCCAAACAACTTCAATTATATGCATTCATCACCATGTATTTATCCATCATAGGTGGTGCAGCAGATTGACCATCTAACCTCATCCATTGATCTGAATGTGGAGGAGCATCAGGGGAATGAAAGAGGTGACAGCGCCAACCCTCCCAGTGACAGCAGCTCCAGTTCAGGTTCCAGCTCCAGTGAAGTGACGTTAGGCAGCACCCATCAGTGGCCCTCAGAGCCTGGAGACCAGCCAGGAACCACAGACTCATTTGGCACCCTCAGGAGAGATCATCACAAGTGTCACTTTCCACCAAATGTGCTGCTATGCCCGGTAACCTCTGGGTCTTCATCAGAGAGTCAAACTCTTCGGTTCACCTGCAGTCTGCTGTCTTCTCACAGACAAGGTGGACCGCTCCAGTACAACAATAGTCTCCCTTTATCCAATCCCCCTCAAAACCTCACCTACCATGATCTTACTTTGTCTCCCCGAAGAACCCTCCCTGTTCGGCCTCCCACTCCTGGTCTCTCCCCTCTAACAGTAAACCTCCATCACCCCAACAGCCCTGGCTCTCAGCCTCACTCCCCTGGTCCTTCCTCCTCCATCAGGGTCAGCCCTGTGTCCTCTCTGTCTGCAAAGCCTCAGCCACCCCCCACTCTTAGCCCTTCTGTCATCATAGAGAACAAGGTTGGGTCTTATCAAACCCCCCAAAGTGACCACCCATCTGCCAGTTTTCTCTCTCCATCATCGACCCAGCCTCCGTCTGCCAGCTGCCCACCCACCAACTCAGAAACTCAAACTGTGTCCAACACTGACAGAGAGAGGCGATCATCCTCAGCAGGACCCGTTCACAGACCTTCACAGGTGTGCTCTGCCCCTGGAGCCACAGCTAAGCCACCAACGGCACCAGGCTGCAGGGGTCGCAAGCCTCCTCCGTACCCCCACCACAGACCCTCCGAACACACAAAGAAGGTGAAGGAACCCCGCAAAGCTCCTCCATACCCTGAGAAAAGAAGGCTTCTCTCGACCACAGTGTGAGACAATGCAGCAGGAGGGGGAGGCTGATCGAACAGAGCCACATTCACAGCACCAGCCGCAAGAGTGATTTAAGGCTCGCTAAGATGAGCTGAGACCAAGTTTCCAAGGTGACAGGATGCAAACGCAACTTGGGGTGAGTATGTCAGGAAGAACAGCTTGGTTCTGCAGACGTCCTTTTCGCGTCTCTCCTTCTATACCAATCTCTTGAGTATATAAACTGAACATACAAATGACACCATAACATCTGTCTGGGTTACTGCTCTGGTAACAAGAGCCTCTATACAGATGCTCAGTTTGCCCCACCGCTCTCAGACTCCCACAGTTTGCACCGTTAAAGGGCAAAGGAGAAGGCCTAATTAGATAGAAATATGAACAAAATTATAATTACTGCAAGATGACAACACAAAGTAAGAACTGATTACTTTAGTGCACTTCAACCTAAGCAGCCAGACACTTTCACTCACATGTGTCAGCATTGTCTAGGTTAGATAATGGCTGTCAAGAGTCGTGATGGTATAACGAGAACTCAGTGCAGCTCAGCGTACTTTGGCTCGGTGGTGTGAAAAGCACACACTGGGGATAACAGGCTGTGATCTGTGATAGATCTGGGGACAGAAAAGGTCTCGTGATATGAGGAACTTAGCAAGGCCAGATAAGAAGTGAACAGGCAGAGTAGCTGACTGGGTCACCGGCCCAGCGCCTGGGTGCGCATCAGGGGAGACAGGGGGCAGCTGGCCATTCGTTTTACCCTTCACCGAGCCCCTGGTGTTACAAAAATCCCATCTCCTTCCCTGCCTCTGGCTTGACTGACCCGGCCACAATCTCCATCTGTTCCCCTCCTAATGTCAGGAGATGCAAAGAAAGAGAAATAGGGGGCAGGTGTTTGTGAGAGGAAAGAGAGAAAAACAGACACTGGAATGTCTGCTGGATTGATTACATAAATACAGCTCAGCAAATCGATGGCTTATTCATTTAGGTCATCTGATATTGTCCTCTCTGAAATGTTATTTCAAAGCCTGCTTGTGGCTCTTTTCTTGTGAAGAATAAAGCTGGTGTTATTCTATAGCCTATTTTCTGTTATTGTTAACAGATAAAAATTAAAAGACCAAACAAACAGTGCGTTAGTCCATCTCTCAATACGTTTTGACTTCCCTACCCTGTCTGTGGCACTCAGCACCAAGCCAATTTCTTCCTCCTGAAGAGCTAAATCTTAAAAAAATATATATAATAATAATAATAAAAAAATATCCACAAATGTAGCTTCATCAAAGCTCAGTAATTTCCTAAAATAGCTGGAAATTGTAGATTTTAGCATGGATTAATACACATTTTGTGCTCTTGTGAGTATTTACAGCAGCAGGACGGTGTCGGAGTTAATCAAAATAAACTAAAATGCTACATTAATGCTAATGAATGAACATCATGTGCAGCATTGATGTGTTTTTGAGGTCTGTGGTACAGAGGATATCAGGCATTGGATACACAGAAAATACTTAGTAGGTTAGTTAGTAGGCTTAATGAATTGTTGGTTCTGGTCTTTTCATAGACTTGAAGAAAAATATAGAATATCACCTCACTTATCGGCTACTAAGAGTCTAAGTTATGCTAGCAGCTGTGTGAGGATGTACTTAGGTGCTTTGAGCTAAATGTCCATATGCTAACATGCTCACAATAACAATGTTAACATCTTGATTTTAAGCAGGTGTGTATGTTTACAGTGTTATTCTATCTTAGTAGTTATTAGAGTTTATCCTGAGGGAAACATGAATTTCTGTACAACATTTTATGGCAATCTCTCCAATGGTTAATGATAGAATGGATGGTCCAGGGGGACGGGGACCCCCCCTACTCTGCCTCTGATTGGCTTACCCTGATATTCTTACCAAAACCTTAACAAATCTCACTCCTTATGCCTTAACCTAACCAACCGATCAAGAGATCAGAGGCATGTCATGCCTTCGCCTGTCCCTCCAGACCATCCATTCGAGCATCAACCCTATCCAATAGTTGTTGAGACATTTCTCAGAACAGAAAATGTGGTTGGTCTGCTGGTAGTCTTGCATTGCCAGACCAATCTCCACAGCACTGTTTTGGTGATGGAGTATGGTCTGGCTACACCGCCTATCAATTCTGGGATAGGTAAAAAATGCTCTGGCTCGTTTGGATTTCTTAAACCAATCACAACCATGTCAGGCTTTATCCCAGCAATGTACATGCATGGAGCCAGAACAGTCTGCTGGTGGTTATAAAGTACAAAGTCAGGGGGACACCGAAGTCAGTAGGATTCATCCTCTGGGGACCAGGAATGTCTGTATGGAATTTGACTGCAATCCATTGAATAGTTGTTGAAATATACAAGTCTGGATTAAAGTGTTGGATCGACTGATCCCTGGAGCCACTTTGTGTTCGTGGCTAAAAATGTTTCTGATTTCTCTTAATGCACGCCATCATAATCTAAGCCAGCTCTTAGCAGCATCAAATGTATATAGTTTCCCGATGGTAGTAGTGTAGGGGGGAAAAGATGAAAGTCAACATCTCTACTGGTACCAGATGGTAAACAGTAGTGATATGTGTTTAGTGTTTGGATGACAGCATAGAGGCAGCTTTGAGTCTCAGAGACACAGTGAACTGGCGGTAAACAAACAGATATAGTGCTACAGAGATTTATTATTCAATGGAACAACCACCTTGAGAACAGTGTTAAATTATTTATCCACGGGGCCACAAAACTGAAAATGGCCACATCTTTGCTATAAGATGCTTTAATTACAAGTAGGAGACTGTGAGAGTTTCTTGGCACAGCTCTGCCAAAGTGCTACTACACAATAGATTTTCTCAGATGTTTTATAGTTACAGTCATGATTATATTTTACATTAAAGCACTGGTAAATTGTGTGATTGTAAAATAAATGTGTAATTTTTGTATCACAGAATTCAAATGCCAATTTGACTACAATCAAGATGACTGATTTTCTCTTGGCTTAACATAAAATGAATAAATCCCTCCTGACTCTATATCTCTGTAAGCCCACAAAGATCAACGCTCTATACATTCCCATATGTGCCTCTGGAATTAGTAGATCCTCCCTGCAAAGCCGTTCTCCCCAGAAATTAAGAAGAAACAATGAAAGCTCTTTATCTCATGGAAACATTTATTTGAGGACAATAAATTTAAATTGAGCAATTTTTCATAATGCTTATTTTAATATAAAGTTTCATATGAAGTCTCATTTGGCTGTTTTCTGCAGCATACAAACTGGTTTTGAATTAGAATTACATTAGTGCTGGTACTAAAATGACTGCTATTTTAGACAGATACTGTATGACGGGGGCATAAAAATGCTCTCTGCCATGTTCATGGTGGCCCATCTCTGACAGTGCTCAGAATATTTAATGCCTCTATGCTGGCACTCAAATTTCTCCTCTCTTTTCATGTTTACCCCTTAACGAGGCTGTGGGAGATTCAATCAGATCATGACTGACATAACAAGACGAAAACATTGAATTATCTCCAGAACGATGACATGTCTTTATTCAAACATCCATTATGAATCAGAACAGTCAAGAAGTAGACAAAAAAAGAAAACGTACAAAATAAGCAACATCTTGTGTGTATCTTTCTATTCTGGATCAGCATCTGGATGTGGTTACTTCCTGTTGTGACCCCAGCGGGAGGACGGTGACAAAGGGACACACTAACGTCCCCAGCTGAGCGTTTCCTCAACTCCAGAGGATCATCTCTAGACAGATGAGAGGATCCAAACCCAGACCAAACAAGGCACGAATCTCAGTGAGTAATCCAACCACAGAATTAAATCAGCACAATCCTCAAATCTGAAATCAATCCCCAGAACTCATCTTGTGGACACTTGTGTAGATCTAAGAAGATTGGATCAATGTGAGGAATATAAAGACAATCCTACTCGCTACATAAGGGAGCATGTACTTCTGAAACCTGCACAATATCCCCGCTGATCCATACATGTGCCACTGAAGGATGAAAGCAGATAGTTCAAGAAAGGCCCAGGAATATGTGATGGCAGCTCCTGCACACCTTAAATATATATTTTTGGGGGGGTAAATCTCAAACAGTGTAATTGTGAAGTCACTGAAATATCCTGAAATTACAAAAGACAAATAAGTAAACGGTTGTATCTTCTGCTTCGGGTGCCTTATTAAAATGATCAAAATTAAGGTCATTTCAAATAAAATAATAATCATTTATACAATATATCATATTTTCTCAACAATTAATTCACATTGACAGTTTAGGATTTATCCAAAAATTAACTGATCTTCAGTGTATTCTGTACATCTTTCTCTTAATTTGATGTTATGAAGCTGTTATCTGTTCTATTACAGGTATCCCTTCTGGCCAAAAACACAAACATAACAAAAAGTGATCACAAGTGGTACCGATTGATGATTTAGGGGATAAAATGTGTGCTTACAGTTATCAAGAATGCATCAATATAAACAGACAGAGAGCGAGGAGCTCAGCTCAGAACAGGACCAGATTGAGGAAAATGTAATTGTTTATGTGCGTGCGTGACGTTATTGGAGATTATTCACTTTCCTCTCAGGATTATATGAGATGGATAAATCCCTCCCTACTCTAAATGTGTTATCTATACTCTACAAGCCCCCAGACACCAGTCCTCTATACATTTACAAATGTCCTCAGTGGATCAGAACAGATTTGCTCTCTGTAAATCTTATAGCCTCAGAAACTAAGAAACAACTATGGAAGCACTTTATCTTATGGCAGAATTTTAACTAGGAAATTATGTAGTAAAAAAAAAAAGAAAAAAAAGAATACTAAACTGATGCCTTTCTGTATTTTTTAACAGCATTTTCAAATCCATTACAAAAATATACCAGGTAATTTGTGTACTGACACACAAAGTGCTATATCAGTATCATCCCACTTCAATTTTAAGTTGTTACACCCACAAATCCATCCTTCATTGACTACTGAGCGGAACACAGAAGTCCAACTCAGGGCTCAAAACATGACCAAAACCAAGTCAGACTTCTGACCAATTACAGCTCATCATGTCGTGTCCGTCCAATGGCAGTCAGTTTGGAGAGTTGAGCGCTGAACTTTCCATCTCTGTGGGTCACTGGGGGTCAGAGAGGAGAGCAAATTACTGTCACAGAAAATATTAAAACAAAAACAAGGACACAGAGCATCATAGATGCAAAGCACATGAAACCAGCCAGTATCATCTAACTGCAGAGCCAGCAGTTTGAGACCTACAGGTCTGGTCCAACCTGCACTGCCTGTTGACAAGAAAAGCATAAGCAGCAGCAGATCAGATCTGTAGATGTAGGTGTTTGCCATCTACAGGTAAGGAAAGTAATAGCTGCTGCAATTTTTACACTAGTGCCACCTACAAAAAACAATGAGTGTCACAACTGCTACCTCATCTCGTTCTTTGAACAGTAGGGGCTGCTTGTGGTTTTATATTTGACATACAGTATAAAACCTAACAAATGTAATAGTTTTGTTCACTAGAGCATATTTTCTGCTGAATAAGGAAGCTCTTAGTGCTGATGACTCCTGCTGTTCTCCAGATTACTTTGAATAAAAGGGGTGGTTATTGCTCATTGTCGACTCTAAAGAAACAGGTGTGGGATGCAGAGAAAAACAATGAACTTAAGTGTTATTAATTCATATAAACTGAACTGTTTATGGGTCTGAAAATGTGAAGTTCTGTTAATGAATGAACTAAAAGGGAGATAAACAGTAAATTTGTTTGCAAAATTGTCCAAATATTTTGCATTTTACAGCCCCAAGTTGAACTGTGTTAAATATCTACATTATCTACTGGAGGTGAGGGTGGTACAGTAATGTCATACATTTGTATCAATTATTTATAATTTTATTACAAATGAATGGCTGCCACCTTGGAGTAAGTCCTTAATACACATGCAGTAAAACCTCAAACAAAAAGCTATCAGCATCTATAACAATCCGCAGTTGCTAACACTGCAAAAACTACCACTTGTTTTGCCTGTAGGTGGCAACACCTACAGGCATCTGCAGGTCTAAACTACGGTGACTTTTCTTCTCTGTAGGTGGTGCAGGGCAGGATGGCATGTCTAGAACTGCTCTGTTAGTGACTGAACAGCTCCCCCCTTATCTGCAGCCTGCTAAATGTGAACATATACGCTTGTGAGTGAGTTAAAAGCCAGTTTATTGATATATTTTGCATCAAAAAAAAGCTATTTACCTACTGTGTATTACTAAGACGTTTATCCCTCGAAATCATGACTGGAAGTGTTTCCCAGAAGTCTCATAGAGATGGGATTATCCTAAAGTCTGTGATAGTTGCAGGAAATTGAGTCGATAAGCCTCTGTACTGTCGTGTCTAATCTGCTGTTACAGAAAATTGCTGTGTGACTTGTCAAATCCTGCTAATCACAGTCCGGAACTTGAGCCACAGTGGGGATTTGTGCAAAAACTAAATAACAACAAATAATAATGCTACAGGGACAAAAGGCAACCCACTCACAGCTGGAGCATATGCTTTAGAGGGAAAACAACAGAGAACTTGCAACGTGATGGAGGGGATGGGAGGGAGGGAGCAAGAGATTGACGTGACAAGCAGAGGGAGTTGATTGAACACTTGGAAATACAATCAATTTCTCACCTGTTGAGTCTCCTACGGTAAATTCCTCCGGCTTCAAAGGCATATCACTCTGTCCTGCTGCTGCCGTCTGAGACTGGAGACAAATACAGCAGCAGTGATAAAGAGGAGGAGGAAAGGGAGGAAAGGAAAGAAGGAGAATAATAAAAAAATAAACCAAAACGGGATGGGAGGCTGCACAGGAGACAATTTTTTGCAACAGACGGGGCCGGGAGAGTAGGAGGATGTGGTGACAAGGTCAAGGAGATGCTGTGCGGGGGTGGCAGGTGTGTTTGTTTGTGTATGTGAGGTTATTTTTGTCGCATCATTTAGTGAAGTTATTTTCTGTCCGTTTGTCTTCTGCTTGCAGGGCACGGAGCCAGAGCAGGAGGAGGAAACACGTGCTCTCACTAATGACAGAGTGTCAGGACTGCCCTTGCTGGGGGAAGGAGGCGTGTCAAGGTGTGCTTCACTTCAGCGACGGCCACATCAGACACGGCAGACCTCCGCTAAGTGACTGAGCTCAGGAAGAGTCCAGAGACATTAACCTTCCATGAAACATTATGTGGAAAGACACGGTGGGTTTGACTTCCAGGAGAAATAAAGTTTTTCTGTTACTTTGCCTGTCTCTGCCTGCCTTGTTTTTCAAAGTTGGTACTAGGTGGCATGTAGCTCGAACCACCATTAGAGTTAAATAGATTTAAAAATGCAGGAACATGATGCACATGATGGGTTACCATGGATACAATGAGGATACAAATGAGGATACAACCTCATTTAAATAATTTGGGGGGACTTGTCCATAGCAGTCGGTTCAAAGTATTAAAACGGAAAACTGTTGAAGCTTTTTCAAACTGACAGTTGGGGTTAAATTTAAAGCTGAAACAGGTAAGCAATTGACAGAAGATGCTAAATGTTCTCTGGTTCCAGCTTCACAAATTTGAGGATTTGCTGCTTTTCTCTGTTTTATATCATTACAAATGTAATATCTCTGGGATTTTAGACTGTTGGTCAGACAAAACAAGCAATTGTAAGACCTCACGTTTGGGCTCTGGGAAACTAATGGACATTTTGGCTATTTTATAAACAATTAATTCAAACTTTGGAGACATCTAATCCTGTTCATGAATCATTAAAGATGAAGACTTCTCCTAACCCTATTTATATAAAAATGTTACATGCATTTCACATATGCATGCATATCTTGGAAAGAGGCCAAATAAACAAAATTGTGTCATTACATGTGATGACTTTTTCACAGAAGACAAGATCAAAGTGTTGACAGTCACCAGCTTTGCAGTCAAAAAAAGCTAAGTAAAAACAAACCTGCAATACCAAAAAATCCTGCCTTAATGTTAGCCATGAGCTTGACAAATGTATTGCTGGTGCATAGGTGGATGGTTTATTATTTGTAGGCTATGCAAAAATGTTTATCAACTGTGTTTTCTACACAAGATCTAAACAACAACAGTGCCTCTTCTCAAACTAGCAATGACACAACTTTATCAACAACAAATTATCAACAAATTATGTTACTGACTGATATACAGGCCCAGATTCACGGGAACAGGACAGGCAACATTTGAGTGGACAGTTGAGGGAATTTGTGTTTCTTTTATACTTACATATGCATTTGCATATTCAATTTTGGTTCCCTTAAGTTCAGCTTTGAATTGAGTGAAAAACAGGTAAGACTTCCCCTGGGGCCTGGCAGGAATGAAAAAAAAAAAAGTTTGTTACCAACATTAAGTCATTTGCATACATTAATTTGCTTATTAAGTCAGTCCTGGACATGAATACATTTAAACTATGAGGTTAGAAACTCTGTTGTATTTTTTCTTCTCTCTACTGGGGCTGTCACGATTAACTACAATCATTAGAGTGACTCAGCAGACAAATGGGACAAATTCTCACTGAAGACACACTGAATATCAGGGTCAGGGCGTGCGTGCGTGCGTGCGTGCGTGCGTGCGTCACCTCCACACAGAGCAGGAAAACAGTCTGTCGTCGTCACTCAAACCAACACTCATCAACCATTGCTGTTTGGCAAAAAAATAAGAATATTTATGCATAAAACCTGCTGTAATTAAAAAGCCATAATATGATGCTGGAGACTGAGAGAAAGAGAGACTCACCTCATTGGTTCCCCCTTGTGACGCATAAGTGAATGAGCATTCATACTCCCTCTGAAATAAGAGAGTGTAACATCAGTGCCTAGTTAAATCTTCATATTATTTTCATTTTTTTATCTAACAATTACTTTGACATGCTATTATCAGATTGCTGCTCGGTTTCATACGTGATAGTTTACATTTTTATAGTGCAATTTCTGCAGCTTTGCAAAGGTAAAGATTAGCTTGCTTTTCTATGTTTCATATTATTATAAATGCAAAGGTCTGTTGTGGCTGCTGGTCTAATAACAAAGTTTTGTCTGCTGGTAAAGACCATAAGGACGTTTCTCACAGCAGACATGTTTTGACATGTTCTAGAAGAAAGCACAGGTGTAAATGTTACACCTGATATTGTGCATGAGGAATCACTACTAAGCTAGGGCAGAGCAATAAATCAATATTATCGCTTCTCATCTTTCAGCAAAATCACAACATGATGAAATAATTTCTATTGTCAAAAGTAATGACTTTTACAAAACTGTAATTGGAAACTTAATTAGTTATTAATTAATTATTAATTATTAGTTACATATAAACAATTTAGTCTTGTGTAATGCATAACATTATAGACATTGCTTTCAAAATCAGTTGGACTGTTTTATATATGATTTTGCAAACATTTGCCTCATTAAAATATGTATCAATATTGGAAAAGATCCTTATTTCAGGAAAATAAGATAATGGTTTCAACCATATTGCCAGCCCTACCTAGAGCCACCATGTTATTAGTAACACCTGTTTTTTTCGTGCTGTCATGTCAAAATGTCTGCAGTGAAAAAGCTCTATTGTAATGGGCATTTGTTAGAGCCCATTTTATGGACAAATGATTAAGCCATTAATTAATAAATAAAATGAATAATTGACAATTTAAAAAAACTAAGTAGTTACAGTCTTTATGTAAAGACAGGCTATTGAGACTGCTTTCAAATTAAATACAAAAAAGCTGTTCACAGTCATTAAAATGTCCACCAATGAATGAAGCCATTGTGGCAATGTGGAAACGACGTGTCAGCCTCTCACAGGCTGTTTCGTCATCACTCTACGACTACAGCTGACCATAGGAATGTAGTTTTTCACATAAATACCAAATACATTGAATGTAACAAACTAATCGAAGGAACACATCTCAAAACCTTACACACACAATACAATCAGTGGTATGTTTCAGTCTGTAATTATCCTGTCCACTACTTAACAATCAATATAACAATAGATATAATTAACCTTAACGGTGAATTAACCTACGTTCAAACTTGCACGTTTAGAGTTAGCTTAGCCTAACTGTAGCTCTGTGTGCGGGTGGTGTTTAAACACGTTAGCTAATTGTGTAAAATAAAGACAATATTTTATAATTTCACTCACAATCGCCTCAGTGAAAGTGTGCACCACTCCTCCCGGTTTAACGTTGAACTCCACCGTCTTCGTCCGATCAGAAGAGGCATCAACCGGGACAATCAACACGAATACAAGCAGAAACGCCAAATTAACAGCACAAAAGTTATTTTGGGTGGCCATCTCCTTCTCCTTATAGCTATTATAGATGTGTGATAGTGGCGATAGTGGTGGTGGTGTGTGTCGCTGTGAGTGGCACCCCGGGTAACCGGTATCCCGTCGACTGTAAATGTCGTCACATACCAAACCAAGGAAACAAATATAATAAAACAGCAAAGCACTAAAGCAGACATAATCAACATAAAACAGACGGATATCTCGATATGGTAATAATAAACACATGCTTTGTTGATGTAGCTTAGAGATGATATTGACGAATAAAAGTACGATTAGCTAGGCCTACAGTAACGCTACCATTCAGGGCCACGTGATGTCGCCCTTGTTTTATACTGCAGACAAAGTAGAACAAACTATTAATATATTTACATTTGTATTTGTATAACATCATGTAATGTATGTCTCAGTAAGCGTAAAGTAGCATAAAACAGCAGTTTGACAAATCAATCCCAACTCAAGGTCCAGTGAGTTCACATCGACCGATCCATTTCCATGACAACTGAACAAACTCCATCCAAATTTATGAGATGCATTGTCATGTCACTGATGTTTCTTGTCTCGTGTTATCGCAATCGCAATCAATCATTCCTCCTCAATAATAGCCTACAAAATATAGTCAATGTTAATATTTAAAAAGTATTATTATAGATTAAGATAAAATACAACTTTATTGATCCCTTCACTGTTATCCCAAATTAGTTGGCTTTACTAGAAATGTGCGTGGAAACCCGTTGCCTTAAACAGTTTAAGGCATTAGACCTATTTAGTCACCTTTTGTAAAAACTTAAACGGTCAAGTTGCATTACCACAGACTGGTAAATTGATGCAGTAGACAAATCAAGTTTACCTTATACAACATGTTAATAAACATAAATAACCTCTGTTGAAATATAATACATATGAAACATTATGCTCTATAATCAAAACTACAGGAAAAAGTAGTTAGGGTCGGTATGCTTATTCCTTTATAACAGTATAAACTAAACAATAATTTGATTGAATAGAAAGGATGACAAAGCATAGATTGTAATTTCCTAATTTCTCCCACACTGCCCAGACGCCATTAGTCCCCACGCGGGTCTCGGTCATGGTGCAATAATAAATGTAGACAAACATGAACACTAAATCAATTCAATTCAATTCGATTCAATTCAATTTTATTTATAGTATAAATTCATAACAAGAGTTATCTTGAGACACTTTACAGATAGAGTAGGCTGATAGACAGTGGCGAGGAAAAACTTCCTTTTAGGAAGAAACCTAAGCAGACCCAGACTCTTAGTAGGACGGTGCCAGTTGGGGGTGTGATGAACAGTGGCAATAATAGTCATAATATAGATAATGGAACAGTGACTACAATGGTAGTCGTAGTAGTTCATGTCATAGCAGGGCACAGGAGGGCGTTACAGGATATAGTGCGGCACAGCAGAGCATGGGGGGACGCAACGGACGCGGCAGGACGCGGCAGGACGCAGCCGGACACTGCAGGGCCTCGCATAGTGTAGCAGGGTGTAGCAGGACCACAGCGACAGCTGCACCCAGTACCCAGATCTTGTTGCCACTTTAATCCAAGGAAATATTCTGGGCGAAAAACAAATAAATGGACTCCAGGGAGTAAACTCCCCAGTGCTAGGTTAGTAACAAGGAGAGGTGCCTGGTCGGGCTAGAACTCTCCCCAACCGGATCGGGCTGTACTAGCCTGCCTCCCTCTACTCTCACTATATTATTGATTATATGATAGATAAATCTGATGACTATGAAGAGAAGCAGAGATAAGCAGGGGTGCTGTGTCTGCAGCTATACACCCTGCCCCGCCGGTCTAGGCGTACGCTGCAACTCCTCACTCCCTAACTATAAGCTTTATCAAAGAGGAGGGTTTTAAGTTTACTTTTAAATGCGGTGACGGTGTCTTCCCCCCCAAACCCAAATTGGGAGCTGGTTCCACAGGAGAGGAGCCTGGTAGCTGAAGGCTCTGGCTCCCATTCTACTTTTAGAGACTCTAGGAACCACAAGTAGCTCTGAATTTTGGGAGCGCAGTGCTCTAGTGGGACAATAAGCTACTAAGAGCTCTTCTAGATATGATGGTGCTTGACCATTTAGAGCTGTGTAGGTCAGGAGAAGGATTTTAAATTCAGTCCTGGATTTTACAGGAAGCCAATGCAGAGAAGCTAATACGGTGAAATATGATCTCTTTTCTTAGTTCTTGTCAGAACACGCGCTGCAGCATTCTGGATCAGCTGGAGAGTCTTTGGGGCCCAGAAAAATCACTTCGGTTTTGTTTGAGTTTAACATCAAAAAATTTTAGGTCATCCAGGATTTTTATTCTTTAATGTAATTAACCATACAAAACTAAAATCCACGTAACATGAATGCACACCCAAAACAGTAACAGAACATTATTAAAACACACTTTAACTAGGACAGAAACTGTTCAGAACATAGATTTCTTTTCCCATGAGCCTTTCCTTGAGTGCAGAACAGTTGAAATGACCCCGTCCCTCCCATACAGAAACTTAACATCCTGCGTTATCTCTGCTTAATATGATCTGTGAACTGCATACTTAAGCTGATTATTACAAACAACAAATGTGATTAAGTAATGCATATACAGAACATGAAAGAATGAGTAGTGACCACTAAAAAGTTTAATTACAACTATATCTGGGTTTACAGTGATAGGGGAAAGTTACCCAGCAGTAGGCTATATAAAGCAATTAAAATTAGCCCCAACTTGACCAGCTGCAACATTTACGTGATTCACACATCACTGTGCAATGCTTTTCTGCATAATGACTATGTTAACTGTTAACTGTCAAAATATAGTAAAGTTTTTATGATCGAGTGTCCTCAAACAAAATGTCTACAGAATTCTCTCAATAACAAATAGGCCTACTGTACTTGTGTGCATTCCTCTCTTTTTCACAGTAGAACCACATTTCGTATTACAGGAGACAAAACCAGTCTCATGTCTGCTCCTGCATGTCTGCATGTATGTGTAGCCTACGTGTGTCTCTGGAGCCATAGAAAGCGTCCTCCTTGTGATAGATGAACAGATGTTTTGGTACGAGAGGAGACACCTTAAACATTGTCTGACACTTATGTGTAAAACCTATAAAACAATATGAGCATTTAGAGGCAATTTCAGACCAAAAATAACTAGGGTTTCAGCTGAATAACCTGTCTTCCCTCTTCACTCTCCCCTCCCCTCCACCACCTCCCCCTCCTCCTCCCCTGTTCGCATCCGGGCCGCCTCCCTGCCCAATCCCACTTCCCAGACCAAAGAAAATACAATAACATGATTAATAACAGCATGCATTTACTCAGACAGCCTGTTGAGTGTTTGGATATTTACACAGCAGCTCCAGGAGGAAAAAGCACCGGGGTTATTAAGCACATTCTTCTATTTCAAACAGGGAAAGCTGTTCAATCTGTAATGATGTGTAAATGGTCAAACTCAGGGAGTCCTTGTCCTGCCCAGGTAAACATTGTCTCCTTTTGACAGGGTGTCAGACAAAATATTCAGTCATTTCCACTGTGCTCACACAAACAGCTTCTACTCTTTGCTATAAACAAACAATTCTCTGCAAAGGTAAATATACAGACCACATATCCAGACAGAGAAACACAACATTAGTATGGATTTGGCGTCAAGTTCTTTCACTAGTGATTCAAGCTCATACTGCAGACTTTACACACACAGTAGAGAGTGTTTAAAATCCATGTCAGTGGTTATGTAGACTATGTGTAGATCTGTATCAATCTGAGTTAATTTAAAGAGCTGTTACAGAGCTGAATCCGCTCCACCATGACGTCAAATTATTGGATGATTAATCATAGTTGCTAAATGTTGTAGGGTATTATTATTTGTCCTCTGATGGAGCTGATGTGTGAGTTCATAATTATTTAAACATGTTAAATTAATTCTGAAGGATGTTGATTTATATGAACACTGGCATGGTGTTGATCAGAGTCTTCAGCAGGTTTTTGTTTTATTTGGATCCCCATTAGCTTCAGCATAAGCTAAAAGCTATTCTTCCTGGGGTCCTACAATCTATCATGTGACAATACAATTTACAACATCACATTATATTATATATTCAACACAAAGACATTACTTCACATTACACACCATTTGAAAATACAAATCATATTTAAATTTTACAGTTAACGCAATTAATCTCACACAAAAAAAAAGGTCTGTCAGTGATGAACTCTATTATCGAATGAACTATGTGAACAAGCTTTGTTCAAACACACAAACATTTATTTTGAATTCCAGTCACAAGATTTAGAAACGTATGACTCAAAAGACATTCAGACATATTCAGTTGGTATAATGGTACAGCTATAAAATAAACCTCAGAGATTTGGAAGTTTAACTTTAAGCTGCAACAAATAAAAAAGAAAAGTCAGAAGCAAACAGGTTGATGGGGCCAGTATTGACAGTTTGTGTCTGTACATGCAACAAACTGCAGTCTCGCCTATTGGCTCTGACACTTGTTGACCCGGAGTCTCAGACACTCGGCCTCTCGGCACAGCCTCACAGACCTTCAGTCCTTGATAATAAGAATGGTTTAGCCGTGGTGGTGCTGCTGATGTCAGCAGGTTGCAGTCAGGTTTTCCTGACCGTCTGCGGACCTGTGGAATTTCTCTCCTCCTCGCCATCTCCAGCGCGGGCAGGCAGGGGCGACCGGCAGCTCTGCCCATCCTGCACGCCCTGCAGGCTTAGCACGTCGGCCTGCCCTGAGCAAACAGCACCTGGAGCTGCCCTGACCCTCTGTCACACTCAAACACACATCAGTGGGTCACATTGACGGCTCTCTGACCAAAGATGGTGTGAGTTCCACAGAGAGGCCACATTTGGGTGAGAGGATGAGTGGAATCTGGGGTTATAAAATAGGTTAATGTCCGGTGTGATGTGGATATCTGCAGTACATACACAGAGACATCAGATACTTTCTTCTTTCTTTTCATCTTAAGCATCCTTGTACCTTTATTGTTACAGTGATAGAAAGTCACCAAGTATATTTTCTCAAGTAATGTACTTAAGTACAGTTTGGAGCACTCATTGTATGCTTCTACTTAACTACATTAAACAGGGAAATATTGTACTTTTTATTCTGCTACATTTTACAGCAACAGACAACAACAACAACAACAACAACAACAACAACAACAACAAAAACAACAACAGATATAGCTAATTGTCTGATTAATATTTCACCAATAAAAAACATGATAAACTGATAAAATACTAAATTAAAACAGTGGTTGGAAACCACCGGACTAAACCACTAAATTATTACTGGAATTGTTGGGTCTTTGTAAATTATAGAGTGTGGTCTAGACCTACTCTATCTGTAAGATATCTGAGATAACTCTTGTTATGATTTGATACTATAAATAAAATTGAATTGAATTGAATTAAATCTACTGACACAGTATTCATACTTTTATAATGTTATGTATGATAATATATCAGTCACAGGAGGTGTTATTCTGCAAAACAGGTACTTTTATACTTGAAGTACAATTAAGTAAAATTTTGAATGCAGGACTTTTACTTCTAATGGAGTATTTTTACATTGTTGTATTAGTACTTTACTTTAGTACTAGGATCTAAATACATCCTTCACCACTGGAAATGCAGCGTGAACATCCCATTAGAATTCTCTCAAAAACGTTCCTCTCGTTTATCTTGGTGTCGTCATAACTTGCAGAGTGAGAAATAACAGATCATCAGAGATCATCAACCCAGCAAACGAGGACTAACGTACACAGCAGCTGAGAAACCCACAGCACACTTTTCCCATTACCATGAGAAGGAGTAGAGAAGTTGGTGACCTGCTGTGGCCCTGATGTTGCCATAAGACAGTCTGCGTAAGTGAGTCAGTGAGGGAGGTGAATGGCTCTCATACAGTAACAGATGCTGCAGAGCAGTAGAGAAAATACACTCCATGACTTCAGCTCCCACCTGCCTGCATATTTATCTCATAAACATCCTGAAACTGGTTCCTTATTCTATCAAGGCTTTGCAGAAAGGTTGCTGAGATCTTCCACTGTACAAGGACAACAAAAAGGTTTCAGTTGAGGCACAAATCGCTCCAGTCCTTATGTTTCCACCATACAGTGTTGTCAGAAATTTGTGGCACTAAAACAAATGAGAGTTTATGTAATCAAAAGCTTCACAACCTTTCACCTGCATGCTCTATATTTAAGATTACAAGACTATGAAGGAATGTATTTGTGCTGGACAGCAAGGAGCACGGTTTTAAAAAGAATGAATTGTGTTAAAAAATAACTGTGGTGAGTATTTATTCATTTCCACGTCACAGTCAGACAGTGTCCCTAATAAATCTGGTGACAAAGTGTAAACAGAGCGTTTCCAGACACCTCACATGGAGTTATTACCAGCTGAATAAATGTTTTCTCAATCACTCATCTACTGTAACACACCATGACAAACACGCAACAACAGGCTTGTGGTGTGAAGCTAGGTTTCCCTTTCCGAGAGACGTAAACGTGCTAAGTGGAATCATTTTAGGTATTTCTCTGAGGTGTGTTATTCCAAAAGCATTTAAGAAACGTACCACTCCTAACTCTAATGGAACCTCAGCTTGTGTTAACTGCTGTAAATGGTAAATGGAATGACTTCATGTTGTTAAATATTTGTTCACATCATTCCATCAGTAGTGACAATTTAGATTTTTTTTTTTTTTTAAGTAAGGCTTCAATGGTACCTTTGTTTCCACACAAAATACAAATAAACTTTATTATAAAGTAGAATAAAAATTTAGAACATCTTTAAAACAATCAAATACCCTTTCACTAGATTATTATTACAGAATATACATGTGTGCGAGTAATAATATACTCACTCATTTATGTATGTAATATACTCAAAACTGCACAAAATCATACACGCTATGCTGCTCGAAATGCATAAATGCATACATTTTTTTGGGTATATATTATAAATTTTAAAAGCGCTTTTAAGTCTTTTACTCCAATCCATATTAATGCTCAATAATAGACAGAGGAACTTTTTCTCTACACAAAATGTTAATAAATTCACTCGTACAGTATGACTGAATGAATGTGTTCATGAATGAATTCACATAGCTTTCTTAAGAATAACTTCATCATGTGAATCACGCTGATATGCTTTTTCTTCTTCTTAGCCAGCCTGGTTGTAGTTACAATATATATCATATGACATAAATACGAACAGATTAGAAAACATTTTAAAGTAAAACAGCTACGCAACAGAGTATCAGCTGCACATTAAGAGCAACAAGAAGGCATTAAGTATAGGTTTCTGTGGGAAAATGTTTGTCTTCAGTCAGGTCAGCTTCTGTGGAACAAAGAATAGAAATCAGTGATGAGCTCTTCTTTTTTTACTTCTGATCTCAGCTATATGAGGAGTAAGAACATAAGACTGACTTACACAGTGATCCTGCAGTTTCTCGCCTGGACGTAGCTTCCTGTGTACCTGATGTCGCAGCGCACCTCATTGTTTGAAAAATCAGACTCCTGAACGATCTGCGAGGGGTTCACTGTCACCTGAGAAACAGCAGATGAAAATATATGTCATTTGTTTCTAGTTACATGAAAACATGCTGTAATGAAGGTAATAATTCATCAGATTATTATGTATCTTGTTTTATTTTATAAATTAGTTCTACACTCCCACCTTGAGGATGTAGTTTCCAGGCGGTACATCAGTGATGTCGATCCACTGGCAGTCGATATTGGCGTGATACGTATCGTAGCAACCGGGGCCGAGTCCCTGAGAAAAATCCAAACTTACTACTTTACATTACTCTTGGCTTAAGGATTACAATAACAACATCATCATCTAATCACATTCAATTGATGAATGATCAAAATAATGGATGGATGGCTAGATGAATAAAAAAAAAAAGAGATGAATCATGGACCAGGAAGACCAACCTGTGTGTGAGCAGTGCAGGCGAAGCGGCGTCGTACACCCGGGTCACAGGATGTGTCCTCCAGACAGAAACTGGCCTTGTGTCCCTCGGCGACCTTCTGTCCAGTAAAGACATCCAGCAAGTCATAGTTACTAAAGGCCTCCATACTGTGGTAATGCCTGCAGACACACAGACAGAGAGAGTGAGACAGACACACAGATCCAATTGAGAGCTTTACTGCAAATGTGTTGTTTTTGTCTTGGTCAGCTCATATTAATGAGGCCAAAATAGGAAAAAGTTATTCTTATGGAAAGATATTGGCTTTGATGCATATCACTTTCTGTTCCTATATCATACACTCATCAGCACCAAGAAAGGAACTGAACAAACTGTAACTGGCACAAAATAGAGCTTTGGTTCTTTCTTCTTTTTTTTTTAAACAAACTGGCCTTTAGAAATGTTCTATACTTTGTTTATCAGTTGTATTTATTTCGCTACTTTTACTGTTAACACACACACACACACACACACACACACACACACACACAGTTATTTGAGGACAACCCGCTCTACCTTCTGAGCCACAACTGCTGAGGAGTGCCGCACCACTTCTTGAGTATTACTGTAATGATTTAAACTCAATTTTGCATGATGGTTTTAAATGGTTAATTGATGATAGAAAATGTGATTATCAATGAACCTGCAGTCTTAATCAAATACTGCATTGTAATATTTCTCAGTGTTTTTGTTACATGCTTAATTTCTTTACATATTTTGTTACTACAGTAACACAGCACTGTTAATTTAGTCATTTTATGCACATTTAAATTTGCATATTTTATTACTCTGTGAAGACCCGTGGAAGCTAACTTATAACTACTTATAAAAATATAAGTATATATATATATATATTATAACTATAACTTATAAAATAATGTAAACAACAAGTGTAAGAAACTGTGAAATATAAACACATTTAGTATATTTACCAATACTTACCTATAATTACCTTAGCTCACACCATCTCAAATGTATGATTTAGACAAATCTGGTAGGCCAAAGAGTCCACACACCATTGTACATGGACTGGGAATAAGGACACTGAACTCACTGGTGACAGCTGTGCCATTCCCACTCATGTCTGGGCTTCACTGGGAGGAAGTCCGCTGTTCCTTGGTTCTTCACTCGCTGTGGAAACCGCAGCAGGACTCTGTAGTCGAGGTCCCTCACATTCGGGTGATTAGCAGACCTAAAGCAAAATGAAACAGAAAGAGAATGAGCCAAGTTTACCTTGAGTATCTTCACTAAGAGCAGAAATGCCACTAAATAACTGAGCGCACAGCTGGGGTTGACTTTGATCACCTTTTTGTTTGTGGTATCTTTACATCACTTCATCCTCTACACACACCTCACTGCACATTGAACTCCTTCTCCTCCACTTTACATAATGGTGCATTACTGTGCAAGCGACAGGGGTGGTTTCTGGTCTTGCTTCAGCAGTTTTTGCATTCACCTCAGGAATCCTTTGCCTTTCACTTCAGAGCTTCTTTTACTTGGCAAAGTGGCTGCTGAGATCAGAGGAGAGAATCTCGGGCGGTTGCCAGGTTTATGTCCAGCCGCTCTGTCACAGCTACTGTAGCTTCCAAATGGGTCTGAGGCCAACGCACATCCTAATGTGGCAACCTCAAAAGAACCCTCAATGATTATCATTATTAATTTATTCATAAGTGTATACCCCATTGATTTTTGTGTTTAAAGGAATAACATTTTATCACACAGTAGAGAGCATGTGCATGACAAAATGTTAGAAAAAAGACAAGCGGTAATACAATACCCGTACCTTCACTAAGTAACTAATTACTGATTTAATTTGTCTCGACTTGAGTGACATATTACAGTAATGCGGTGTGATGTCATATAAATAAGTGCACCTGGAAAGACAGTTCTCTTCAGCAGCACAGCGAAGTGCGTACATCTGTACTTTCTGGATGTAAGAGGCAGCTTGGATGTAGTAAGGGTCAGGAACCAAGTCTGGGAGACCTGCAAAAAAAAATCATCTTCAACTTTAAATGAATGTAATGTATGAATGTAAACATGCACGGACTCAACCAGACACCATTTCCTTTGGTTAAGACTTTTGAAAATAGGAGCTTCAAACTTAGTCTCTCTTCTGGAAAAGATGTGGAAGCTTTTCAATTGTATTCTCCAAGGAAATTAGGGCAGAAAACATGAATTAATCATGCGGTATAAGCACAACCATACATCATCATAACATTACCTGAGTATCTCACCTGTATCTAGTAGAAAATATATTTATATCTACTGATTCAAAATATAGGCAATTGAACATATCTTAATGTTACGTAAACAAGTAATTACTTGTTATATCT
The DNA here is from genome assembly GCF_004354835.1 of Perca flavescens. NCBI lineage: Eukaryota > Metazoa > Chordata > Actinopteri > Perciformes > Percidae > Perca > Perca flavescens. Next base: position 18,684,579 of record NC_041339.1, on the reverse strand, counting down.
GAGCACCTTTGCCAACTACTGCACTAATGACTTGCTCCCAGTCTATCAATCAGACATTTAATTTAAATTCTGCTCAGAGGCTTTCATACTGGAGCCATTAGTTTTGTCATTAACTCTGACTTTTATTAAAGATGCATTATAAAAGGGGGGATTTGATTTTTGTTTAAATGAGAATGGGAAATGTGTGGCTCAGCATTGCTCCACTCAGTGCTCCACAGGGCTTCTTGGTAATTCAGACCTTTGATTCAGTGTGTTATCAATTAAGATTTTTTTGTTTTGTTAATTACGTTCAAACTATTGAAGTGGCTTTCCACGTTTTATACACTTTGGTTACAATGTCTCCTGTCCGACTCACCATTGTGGAAGAACCTGGTGCCATAGCCCGGTCCTGGTGGAGGGTGCACAGTGATCCTGTTTCTATGGTCTGGTGGGTAAACATTATAGAAAACGGAGTTCCTGTGATGAATACTGTGCGGATCCCGTGGGTCATCCATGTCCCTAGCACTTGTTGCATCCGACCTTGTGCGAGGAAAGTGTATTTCTACGGCGTTACTGGACAGCGCTGTGGGAGAAACATTTGATTCCGCCGTGTTTCTGGTCAGTGAGTGCGCTCTTTGCGCACTGCGAACGTCTCCTAACCTGGTTTGCTGCGGGATGCGACGTGTGTTCCCACTATCCTCTCCCATGGTGTCCCATCCAGCTATGGCAGGTGACCGGGCTGCTGATTCCGAGCTTATCCTTCCGCCTTGGCTGTGCGTAAAGTCCGGTGATCCCACCGGTGACACAGTGGCCTGTTGTGCGCCAGCTCCAGGTGCACTCCGGCCTCCTCGTGGGACTCCACTGCCGGAGAACTCCTGGATGGTGGTGAAAGCCGCGGCGCTGCCGTTTGACGCTGCCTGTTGTGAAAGGTATCCCACAGCCACAGCCTCTCTGCGGCTGGCGAAGCGCGAAGGGGATTGACTGTGCGTCCCGGGTATTCCCGAAGCGAGTAAATACTGACCCGCATCAACACCAAGAACCGACCCATCCATTTGACTGAGGTCGTTTTGTTGAGAGTGACCCGCGGCTGCCTCCTCGAGGTCTCCATGTCTGGTTCTGGTGGATCTACTGAGCGCAACAGGAGGGTGAAGTCGGTTCAAACTGTTTTTAGTTGTCAATATGAGCTGAGGACGTTTTCTGGTTTGCGCAGGGGAGCGATATTGAGTCCCTGTGCTCATTAAACTGTACACCTGGCCGTTATTCTCCCACTGAATCCGGTGTCTCCACGGTCCGACACGTGCGCGTAAACGGTGCTGACCGGTTCCAAAACACACCAAAACATCTAGGAGGCAGACTAATACAAGCACAAACTTCTCCATGGCTCAATGTGTTGGCGTCTCTGTGAAGAGCTCAAACACTGAGCAACTGACGACGAACATTTGAGTTTGACCTGGGTGATGGGGTGGTGGTAGAGAGAGAGAGAGAGAGAGAGAGAGAGAGAGAGAGAGAGAGAGAGAGAGAGAGAGAGAGAAAGAGAGATTGGGCTGAGACGTCTTCAAATGTTTTTAGTGTGAGCAGGGGCGTAGCACCAGTCCTGATGGGCCCCCATGTTCCTCAACATATTGCTAATTATATTTAGCAATATGTATATATTTGTATTGTTTTAATGTTTAATGTTTTAAATTAGGCTATTACAATTGTGTGTTATATGCAAACAGTATTGCTAGTGTAGTTTATTTATTTAGCCTTTACCTCAGATTACATGTACAACCAAATTATAATTTGAAAGTGTATGTTCTGCTCTTTATAAGGGTTGTCTCAGTCCGTTTTTAGCACTAACAGTAACGGAGATATTCAAGCAGTTTAGCACCATGGATTTGGTTTTCTAGTTAGTGCTCACCTTTCTTTGAAAAGAAGTCAGTTACCAATTGTTTCCCCTCATTCTGTTTTCTCTCCTCCTCCTGTCTTTCCTTTCTTTTTGGTAACCTGATTTGGCTTTGAGAAAGACATTTCTTCTGCAGAAGTTTGCGCTCCACCAGATGCTCAACTAACAAACAAAATGCGTGCAGATGGACTAAACCATTTGGCGCATTAGCAAGGGGGGGGAGACCTTTTGTATACAAAATGTAGTGGGTCAATCAACCAAGTTATTCAGCCAATACACTAAATTTACATTTCATCTGATATGCATTATGAAATGTTATTAGGAAATAAAAATATCCAGGTAAAATCAAATATATTCCAGACTTTTCAAGGGCCCTCTCTCCCCTTGGGCCCTGGTAATCAGTATTGGTTTTACCCCCGGTCCGATGCCCCTGGTGTCTGTACCGCTGCCCGTCTCTATTTCTCCAGAGAGAGTGGACACTAAGCGACGCACGGGTCTGCTTCAGAGCTCCGTGTGTTTGAGTCTGACCTGAAACGGGAAACGTCGCGTAATGAAAGGTTGACCAGTAAACGTGTGGCTGAGGGGGCGCCTTAGGATGATCATGTTTAATAAACACGTTTTATTTCGCTTGTCGTTCTAATTCTATTATTAATGGGAAGTAGACCTAAGGGCGACACGGCGCCCACAACACATTTGACGCCCTAGGCAGTCGCCTAGGTCGCCTATAGCAATCGCCGGCCCTGGGCGGAGATGATTTTGGACTTAATATCACTAGTGTCTAAATCCATTTTGGCAACTCTGCAGAATAAATACAGCCAAATAATCTCTGAGGAGCGTGTTCGGTCCAGTCTGGGCGACACACTTCCTCTGACTTTATCTGAGGTTCTGCAAGTAAAGGACTCTGTCCACTGTGACTGTGAAAAATGTTTTGTGCTCATGTCGACCACGTAAACCACGAACGAGACAGGACATCTCCATACAGAAGGCTGCTGATGGACAACAAGAGATGGAAGATCAAGAGGAGGCAGATACTGCTTGCTGCCAGTCAGCAGCCAGATCTGTGGAATCAAAAACCCCGGACAAGGTCTCCAGAGCATCAGAGCACTTTGTGAGTGCAACAACCACAGCTGTGAGGGAAATAATTACAAATGAGGTCAGTGGACTCGCAGAACCTCTACTGGAATAAATGACCGACTCAGAGTATGATCAGCTGCAATCTGACACCTCACGGGAGATTCAAATTATTGCAGAGCACATTACTCATTTAATTGTTCCGGAGGTTAACAGTCTGGAAAAGCAAGATGCTGCAAATATTAGTCCAGAACCCACAGAGACAAGGACCAGCCCAGAACCCACAGAGACGTGTATCAGCCCAGAAGCCAGAGGGACATGTATCACCCCAAAAGCCAGAGAGAAACTGTCCTTAAAAGGAGTGGGGAGCAAGATAAAAATCTTTTTTGCCAAACTGTCAATACATCGCATGGCCACTCAACTAGACAACCAATTCCACCCTGACTCCAGAGTTAAAAGTGAAAATTCAGTGCAGTCCTTTGTGACTGATGTTTACTCTCTGTTTTCAAAAGATGGTCTAAAACAACAAGTTGGAAGTGAGGTTGTTTATAGTAAATTGCGGGATATTTCCAACGGTAAAGACCAGGTGTTCAAAGAAGAGCTTACTGGTCTCCTCAACAGTTGCGTCTCTGAGGGGAGGATTCCAGAGACTGTCCCAGGATCAAATGAAAGGACACTGTCTGCTTCCCCATCCCGTGATACAGTGTATGGTGAAATACATTGTAAAGTGTGGCATTACCTCGGACTGATGAAATGGTGGCTGTGCACAGGCTGGCATCCACAGTAACAAGATGAAAAAGGCTTTCAAGAATACAGAGTCACTGTCACCCACCGCTACACCAACACCCTCACCCTCACCTACACCTACACCTACACTTACGCATACACCCAAACCTACACCTATGCATACACCCAAACCTACATCTACACATACACCCAAACCTACACCTACACATACACCCAAACCTACACCTACACCCAAACCTACACCTACACTTACGCATACACCCAAACCTACACCTATGCATACACCCAAACCTACACCTACACATACACCCAAACCTACATCTACACATACACCCAAACCTACACCTACACATACACCCAAACCTACACCTACACCCAAACCTACACCTACACCTACGCATACACCCAAACCTACAGTATACACCCAAACCTACACCTACACATACACCCAAACCTACACCTATGCATACACCCAAACCTACACATACACCCAAACCTACACCTATGCATACACCCAAACCTACACCTACACATACACCCAAACCTACACCTGCGCATTTGCCTACGTCCAACTCTACACCTACGCCAAAACCTACACCTATTTATACACCCAAACCTACACCTACAAATACACCCAAACCTACACCTACACATACACCCAAACCTACACCTACACCCAAACCTACACCTACACCTATCCATACACCCAAACCTACACCTACACATGCAACCAAACCTACATCTACACATACACCCAAACCTACACCTACACATACACCCAAACCTACACCTGCGCATTCGCCTACGCCCAAGTCTACACCTACGCCAAAACCTACACCTACAGTCGCAGTATCTGAGGAGGCAGCTGCCAGGCCTGTGCAGAATTCAACAGCACAGGCAGAGAAAAACAAAATTTCTGTCAGGCTACTTGTGCAGAAGCTGGTTTTGCGGACCTTTAACAAAGCAAAGGTGAACACAACAATTGGAAATTCAGAAGCCATCACTGAACGAGCTTACTGGTCTCCTCAACAGTTGCGTCTCTGAGGGGAGGATTCCAGAGACTGTCCCAGGATCAAATGAAAGGACACTGTCTGCTTCCCCATCCCGTGTATTGTCTCCTTCTTCAGAGACCACCTGATGCAGTGCTAAGTGTATTTTACGTGTGGAAGAAGAAGAATAAAAAATCATTGCAATACAATCGCGAGCGCGCCACAGTGTGTATCTCTCAGTGTTTAGCCCCTCGCAGCAGCACCCTTTTGGACTGCTTACAGCCGCAATACAGAGAACCAGTGAATGGCCTCTGTAGGACGGAGACCAGCGATTGGCCTCTGTAGGATGGAGACCAGGGATTGGCCTCTGTAGGACGGAGACCAGTGATTGGACTCTGTAGGATGGAGACCAGGGATTGGCCTCTGTAGGACGGAGACCAGTGATTGGCCTCTGTAGGACGGAGACCAGTGAATGGCCTCTGTAGGACGGAGACCAGTGATTGGACTCTGTAGGACGGAGACCAGTGATTGGACTCTGTAGGACGGAGACCAGTGATTGGCCTCTGTACGACAGAGACCAGTGATTGCCCTCTGTAGGACGGAGACCAGTGATTGGCCTATGTAGGACGGAGACCAGTGATTGGCCTATGTAGGACGGAGACCAGTGATTGGCTTGCGTAGGTTTACTCCGGGTACTCCGGTTTCTTCCCACTTTCCTTTAAACCATGCAGTAATTGGGCATTTTTAATATCTCCCTACAGCTTTGTTTCATGTTTAACAATAAACAACACAATTTAAAAAATAAAAATCAGCTTATCTCTCTACTATCATTTGTTGTAAATATTCACCTCGTGCAGAAGTTCTGCCGATTGAGTTTCACCCAGGTCAAATGTTTGTGAAGAAAATACAAAAAAACCAACGTGGTCTTTTGCAACAGTGTTTTTTTCATGTGAAAACCAACTGTTCTGGCATCAAAGTTATGGTCATGACCAAAAATAGTTAGTAGATAGAATAGTGTTAGGGCTGTTAAGATAAGATATACAATACTCAGTTGCATTACTAAATTCATTTTAACCTAACCAATTTACCGTCTAGAGCTCCCTTTCTCCAATATTATGATTTTGTTTTGAGAAAGTGACTTTGACAGGGTACAAGCGGCTGAAATGGGTTTCCTCAGGAGGGTGGCTGGCGTCTCCCTTAGAGATAGGGTGAGAAGCTCAGTCATCCGTGAGGAGCTCGGAGTAGAGCCGCTGCTCCTTTGCGTCGAAAGGAGCCAGTTGAGGTGGTTCGGGCATCTGATAAGGATGCCCCCTGGGCGCCTCCCTAGGGAGGTGTTCCAGGCACGTCCAGCTGGGAGGAGGCCTCGGGGAAGACCCAGGACTAGGTGGAGGGATTATATCTCCAACCTGGCCTGGGAACGCCTCGGGATCCCCCAGTCGGAGCTGGTTAATGTTGCTCGGGAAAGGGAAGTTTGGGGTCCCCTGCTGGAGATGCTCCCCCCGCGACCCGACACCGGATAAGCGGACGAAGATGGATGGATGGATGGATGGACTTTGACAATAACATTCAAACAAAAATTCTGTTTACCAGTTTCAAAATATAACATTCTATAAAATCTTTGCAGTGTCCGTGTTCACCAAGTCTCCCTACTGTATGAGTTACTCAGAAAAATGCTTTTATCCAAATCAGCAAGAAGCTTCACTCAGTTTAACCATTTCACCACTGGTGGGCTTCATTTGGTTCGGCATGTGCACAAAGACAGTTATCAAAACATTAGGCAATGGTGAAGAAGAAGAAGAAGAATTTAAGATCATAACTCCCATAGACATAGTCTATATCCCTACTGAATAAAAAAGTGAAAACAGTTAGTTATATGTAAATCAAGTGTGTTCTATTTATTCATATTAAATCATCTCACAACATACAAGTCAAAATGAACATATATATATATATATATATATGAAGAAGAAAGAGAAAACAAGAAAACTACATATATTCACATTCATTACTAGTGGACATTACTGGATATTCTATTAGGATAAAAACCTCAATCTAATATACAAATATTTGCTATCTTATTTACATATCACAAAACATCAAAATAAGCAAATCTCTAATCAACTTCTTGTATTAAAATAAAAACAGCCATCAAAAGCGTACAAACAAATGGACAAATAAAGACACTAAAGGCACTCTGAGTATCCCTCTGCGTTGCCATGGCTGGATCTGGGTCCGCCACTCTGGCCTGAAGACAGCACGGCTTGTTCAAGCTCCACGTTTTCTTCCTCCTCCAGGGGGAGACAGAAGTTAATAGGTTTGTTCTGAAACATTAAAATATCCTTCTATTCCTTAACTGTATTTCAATCTCAAAGTAAGAAATCAAAGTTGGTTTATCATTATCAATCTTGCACAATCTTGTCTTGTTACTGTTTTTTGAAACTGACTGACTGATCCTGATGCAAATGTGTCCTCAATGCTGTCTGTATGATATGTTACAGTAAGAAAATACTCTTTTATTTAATTTGGTACTTATTATAGAAAAAAATAGAATGTGCTTACTTGTTTTTGAGTTCATAAACTGGTGTTGATTTCAAGAGGACATTCCTTGAAAGAAAAGCTAAATTTAGGCCCACATAAATATGAATTCATTTTTCATTTATTATTGAAAACTTTACGCTGAATATATGCTGAATATATGCATGCATGACTATACATTTTAAATGTTTTCATGTTCAGTTGACCTTCTGTGCACCACTATTAATTTGGAATTAATTGTATGTATGATTATAGTAAAATAAAGACAATGTCGATACTTCCCTATAATTAGTACCAGATTACATAAGGAAATAAGGAAACTTCATATGAAATCGTTGAGAAAATGTAAGGGAAATTACAGACCTGTAAAACAAAGCTATACAGCTGTTGTTATTAACTGATGGCTATATGTTTGTGTGCTTTCTTGGTCTGTGCATTTGTAGGAACTTTACCTCGTGGCTGTCATCCAGAGCTTGCATGATCGCTGCCACCACCAGGTTTACCAGCACAAACTGGGCCGTAACCACAAAACTGGAGAAGAAGATTGGAGAGACCCAGGACAAGTAGCTCAAACAGCCATCATCGTCGGGACGGCATTCCCTTAATGTGTCCTTGAGAAGCACAGAGCAAGATTCAGAAATGAAAAAAAGAGGCACAAAGACTGAGGCAACATTACAAAATCTTTGACCGGTAAACGTTAAATCTGACAATAAGAAACTTAAAATATGTCTATTAAAACAGAAAATAAACAAAACAAACAACTTCTTATAAGTTGGGATACAACATTATTGCAACACTTTATTTAATGGGTCTGTAATTTACTAATAATTTCCCAATAATTCCCTGCTGTGACTAAAACACTCCCTATGTTACACTAAAGCAATTAACTGAAATAAATCAGTGTACCAATTGAACACTGTCTCCATCTTTCCTATAATTAGAACCAAACTTAGAAAAGATTCCTCCCAGGACACTTCCCAGAAAATGAATGGAAACATATTAGAATATCCTAGATCCATAAAATAAACACAAAGTGTTTTTAAAGGAGAAATAGGGACTTGGACTTCAAACCTCATGATGTAAATAAAAACTCCAACTAGTAGAACACTTTTAAACAACCCAGCACATTGTCCATCACATCCCACTATAGAGTGATCCCTCTCTCATTGGCTGGAAGGTCACATTCAGAATACCTGGACAGTGTAGCCAGACACCCATGATGAAGGTGTTTGCAGTTCCAAATGAATGCATCAGTATTAAACTGAACAAATAATATATTTGAATTGATTAAATATGGCATTTTGTTGGCAAGTTGCCATGGTATCAGCAGGATACCAGCCCTCAAATTCAATGCTTGCAATTGTCGGTTATTGATTATCTCCTATAAAAGTGCTTTCTCAGTGGTTAGGGTATAATACATGTACAGAGCTTGTGTGTATCTGCACGTATGAGTGTGTGCCTACTGCCATAATCACGCTCCAGTTGTCTCCGGTGCACACTTCATAGAGCGTGAGCAGGGCCAACCCAAAGTGTCTGAAGTTGGCGTATCGATGTAAACCCAGGCAAATGTTATCATCAGTGCATTCTGATTGACACAGTGGCAAACAACACAGACATACAGAAGTGATTTTTATGCACCGCGGACATATTGTTTAATTTAAAATAAAATCCTTTAAATGTGTGTTTGAGTCAACAACTAAGAAGCTAGCACATACAGTTTATTTATCCCCCAAAATAACATAATTATATATGTTCTTTAACATATTAATAGTGTGACATGAGAGTAGGCCGATAGTATTTATGATTAATGTCATAGTCCACTGTAAGGTTAAGCTGAAATGACATTAGCTAAATGATGCTCTGGGTTGGCTGTGGTATTGACTATGCTATTTCCAGAGGAAGACTACTCCTTGATGTTTAGTTTAAGCTTTCTTGCTTTCCTTGGCAACAATATGGATACTGAGCAAACATGGGATCATCCCTGGGACCATTATCCTTTGCAGTAAGCCTAATTGTATATGTATGTGTATGTTATGCTAGTTGTGTGACTGACCTAGCCTGCCAAAGAGCTCCACTCCCAGCGCAGGGTAGATGAAGAAGAAGAATGCAAAGAGTAGACAAATATTTCCAACCTGAAATCAAAATGCCTGTTAGATTCTCCACACAGCAAACTTTGTGTACCTCAACTTGATGGAACTACAAGCCTTTTTTTGAGACAGGCTATCATTACAGACATGCCTTGATTTCTAATTACCAGTGTTTTTAAAGCACATGTCATCTTTTTAGCATTCAAATATTCATTGACTCAAGCACAAATGCAGTAGGTGCATGCTCATCCATCTGCAAACAAAATCATTCATAGTCACTTTATATTTATAATGAATTGGACAAAAAAAACACCAAAGTGTTTTACCTGTGACAGTGTAGTATCTGGACTTATAACGGACCTTTTATAAACTTTGTCTTAAGTTTTTGGTAACAAAGAAACTCGTATAAACTTTAGCCTACATTCGCTGGACACTTCTCTGGAAACATCTGGAAAGAATTAGGGATGCCCTTGTTGGCTTGGTTCCAAAAGGATGATAGCCATTGGTCAAAGTATTGTTTCCTCCCCCATCTATGTTACACACATTATAGAATATATACCATGTTAAAACAAAGAAAGTCAGAGGACCACTGGAGAATTGGGAAAACAGGTCCTCTCCGAGCTCTGCAGGGCTTGTCAAATGATGCTGATTTCTGCGATGTAAATAAACCTTTATAATCAAGAAACAGTGTCGGCGGATTCCTTTCCACACAGCAACGCAGCATCGCTACCAATTACACCACAATTGTGACACCCGTTTCCAATTACTTGACAGCGTTACATTACCCGAGTATTTTCTGTTGTAGTAACCTAAGAAAGATTACCCAAAACATAAGAGCAACATTGTTTTTCCATCAATATACGCTATACAAATAAATAACCTAAATTTACAGTAATTTAATTGCTCCAGTATGCTGCCCTCTAGACCCAGTTTGTGTCTCATGAGAAAGAGTGCACTTTTTACACAGGAATGAACATGTACACAGGTGTACAGTACATGTAACCATATATGGATTTTGCCAGGAATCAGTGGCGGCTGCTGGTCATTCAAAGAGAGGAAGCTCATTTTTGGCCTACATCATACAAATTGTCCATTTATTTATGTTAATATTATAATATATATATATATATATATATATATATATATATATAATAGTAATGCAATAATTTAATTATATAATAATAATAATAAATAATAATGTAATTATTATAATAATTTATAATATCCATGGGAAGGTTTCATCAAGAGGAATGGCCAGCAGTATTTTCTTTGTCACAGCACAGCCAGCTAACTTTGTCATACCAGGAGAGCTGAACAGACCTGTTACTTTGCCCTGTCTTTTGCACTAAATCAATCTTAGGTGTTGATCTAACCCTGCTGTTTAATTCTAAGTTTCTCCTCGTAAGGAAGACTTTAAAATGGCTTCGCCAAAATCAGGTCGACAATATTAGCAGTGTCTGCCATCCGTGTGCAGTTTGCTAGCTGGCTAGTTCACCCCTACAACACTAGCCTAGCCTACTGTATGAATGAACAAACATCTAACAAAACGCTATTAAACTCGAAGGAGGAAATGTAGGAATTAGGTTAAACTGAAACAAGGAATGTGGTGTATAATTGTATGAAATGTATGATGAAAATTGGCTAGCAATTTCGCCAGGCAAATACCAAGAAACAGGTTGCAGCAGTTCGTCTTTCAACTATCCGCGATGGGACTGAGGAGCTGAGCTCTGCTTGAAGTTGAACAGCTTCGGCGACTTTTTATAGTACAAAATCGCTGTCAATCAAAAGGAGATACAGTCCTTCGACAGACCCTCCAATCATCACGCAGAAGCCCAGCGTCCAGGCCGCGATATTACGAATCCCACTATGGCCACGCCAAGACCCGCCCTTCAATAGCGTTCACACACTACTATTGGCCAGGCGTCCATGCTTACATGTACAGGTCCTATCCCCTGACCAATCCCCTAACCCTAACCTTAACCACTCGAGGTGAAATGCCTAACCCCAACCAATCGAGCTGCTTCGTAGGGCGGGTCTTGGCGTGGCCCTAGTGGGATTCGTAATTTTGCGGGCGGGACATAATCGCAGCATTTATCCAATGACCGTCTAGTTTCGAAGCGCTGAAAAAAACTGCTCAAAGCAGCCCCATTGAAGTCAACGGACGCTAGGCTTCAATGGGGAAATGCACTGAAACGCTACGGGAATATATGAGAAGGAAATCGAGTCAGCCAATTCTGAACCAACTCGTCTTCGAGATGAACGTATTCTAACGCATTTTAGTCAATAAAATGTTAACACAATAGTACATATTTGACCATTTAAATTTGAGACATTTTAGGTCTTAAAGAAATCGCCACTGCCAGGAATGTATGATGCTCAGCAGTGTACAGTATTGTCAACACTAACTGTTTCTGTCAATTGTTTTATTTCAGTGGACCTATGTCACCCAGATTATGTTCCGTCAATATTTGCACACAAAGAAGACAGCCATGGTTCCCAGAAGTTGGAGAGGTACCAGAGAAGCCAGGGTAGAAGATCTCTAGTTGTGTCCATCGATTCACCTTCCATAGAGGTCAGCCATGTTGACCATGAAGAGGAATGCACTGCTGTGGTGGGTACAGATCTGTCAATGGCAGACATTGACCAGCTACAAAATGAAAACACTGAATTGAAGAGAAAACTGGCTTTACTGGAGAAGAAACTGGAATCTCAGGAAAAACACCTACAAGATTATATGTCTGGTAGAAAGTCCGATTTTATTTTAAATGACGACAAGCACACTCATTTTTACACCGGTCTACCATCTGCCTCTGTGGTTTTCACCCTTCTCACTTACCTGACAACAAAATGGAATGCATCATCAACCATACTTACCCATCCTGAGCAGTTTCTTGTGTTCCTGATGAAGCTTCGTCTAGGCTTAACTCATCAAGACCTAGCTTTTCGCTTCAGAGTGAGTTGTGGAACTGTCTCATACATCTTCCATGAATGGCTCGAGGTAATGGCTAAAGAGTTCCAATGCCTTGTCCGGTGGCCATCCAGAAAAGATATCAGAAGGAATCTACCCACCCTTTTCAAGACTACAGCTTTCCAACATGTCAGATGTATAATAGACTGTAGTGAAGTGTTCATTGAGAGGCCAACTAGTTTTCAAAAACGAGCAATCACCTACAAGTCACATAATACTTTGAAGTTCCTAATTGGCATTAGTCCAACAGGGGCTATTACATTTTTATCAAGAGTCTGGGGGGGTCGTACTAGTGACAAGGTTATAACAAAGAATTCTGGGTTGATTGACCTTCTTGAACAAGGAGACCACGTAATGGCTGATCGAGGCTTCAATTTTCCTGAATACTTTGCCACCAAATGTGTCCGTCTCCACGTACCAGCATCTACAAAGGGAAGAAAACAACTGACAGGATTAGAGGTGACACACTCTAGAAAAATGTCACGAGTGAGAATCCACGTGGAAAGGGCCATAGGAAGACTGAAGTGTTACAGAATTTTGCGGAACACCCTGCCAGTCAGCATGATCAAATGGAGAAACAATAACAGTCTTTGCACAATAGACAAACTGTTGACTGTTTGTGCAGCGCTTTCAAATCTGGGGAAACCACTGGTACCTAAATAAAGCAGGACTGATTATTACGTTTGTTACTACATTCATCGCTACTATATGACCTCCCAGTAATGCTAAGTCACTAATACAGTATAGATTCAGTAATGAACACCAACAACTAGCAATAAATAATTTATTGATTGATTGATGAATTTGAGAAAAAAACAGGCCATGGCCCTTCTGCCCTACCATGTTGGACTGATTCTAGAGTTAGTTAGTTTAACAAACACAAACTTATTTAGTAAACGTCTTCCAGTCGCATACAAATCATTCAGAGAAATACATGAATACAAATATATACATACACACATATATACATACACACACACACACACAGTATATACAAACAACAAATCCTCATCTACAGATCATCTCGATAAAGAGCTTTTTTCCTCTTCTCCCAGGCTTTCTGAATGGAACTAATTTTCTATATCATTCAAACAACACATGAGATCTATATATCATAAACATTTGCACATCCTGCACTAATTCATACAGCCTCTTTTTTCTCAGTGTTAAACAGTTATCAAATTGTTGTACTTAAAATACGTCTATCAGTTATATTGTACATATTTGTTTCTGTATTCACTGTTTATTTCACATCAATGTTAAATATGTTTATGTTTTGACCAACCAGGCAAATAAATTATAAGTGTGACTTGGCAATAAATAATTTTCTGATTCTGCACTAATGAGCTGCTTTTGAGAACATTTCCATGTAGTTATTGCTCAACTGCAGTCTTCCCTCTACAAATTCATCCACAACTTTTGGCAGCATGTGTTTAAAGTAGAAGCTACGTAGCCTTTGCATATGTGATGGCAAAGTCATTGTCGTAAGACACATCAAGCTCCAGGTGTTGTAGTGGGGTCCAAATAACAAGACTGGCTGTTTGTAGTGTGACAACTGTACCTGACTATAGTAGCCTTTGGGGCCTTTTGGGTTCATAATGTACTGTCCGTCTTCCACTCTGATGTCTTGGTTTTTAGCAGTGAATGCATCATTAATGGATGTGCATGCACTGAGGGTGATAGGGCATTTTATTTCTAGTAGCTTATTATCAATGATACCATCAGGGCTAGTCGTGGCCCGACTCCCCTGGAACCTTGGATACAGGTGTTCAGCAAGAAACTTATCTGGGTCAGTTGTCTCACGCTGAGGCACTTTGCTGGCTGTGCTTGCTGTTATGCGCAGCTTGCGCGCATCATGCCGTAGTGGTTCTCTGCTTTGCTTTCTGGTGTTTCTCTCTAGTTCTACCACTTGATCAGGTCTCAGAGTAATGAATGTATCATAAAATGCTGTGCACTTTAGACAGTTTAGAGTGCTACCATGCTCACTGCGGGGGTGAGCTAAACTGCTGAACACATTTGGTTCCTCTCCATGCGCATCCTGCTCTCCCTGACTGCTGGTGAAAATCTAACTCCGAAGCTGTGTCTGTCTCACTGCTGTCACACATGGCAGAACATGGAGCACAATATGGCACAACTTCCGAAGAGATATGGAGAAAATACCTAATTTATCTTCCCTGCCATATTTATATAGTAGGCTACTGAATCTTTAATATTATGGTTAACTGGTGGATGTGTTATGTTAACCATAACTTACCTTCAGGGCTTTATAAAGCTTCTTTGGTGACCCATCTGGATTTAGTGCAGGAAGGCAGAGGGGAGCTTGTAGCCGCATGTTAAACAGTAGAGGGCAGTACAACGTCTAGACTGGTGGTAGACACACATAATGTTCATTTCTCCCCAATTTCAGATCACATTCCTGCTGGAACTTGTCTGGTTGTTTAGTTTTTGGTTTAAAAGCTTCAGATGCCAATGATGCAGAGACCTGGAAACACTGACCAATGAGAGCAGACTGGGCTTTTTAGGAAGGATTTTGAAGAGATAGCTCTACAACAGAAAGTACAGGTGCTGCACCCATGGACCGTATATGAAAAATAAAGTGTCTTTTGAATATCAAAGTATATAAACATGTCCTAGAAGAAACACAAAACACAAGTATGAACCTAAAAATAGCCTTTATAACTACTACTACAATGTTTTTAATCAATGTCTCCCCCCAGTGTTGGACTTGTCACCAGTTTGGTAAACTGGATTTCAGACTCTGTGGCGCAACGGTGGCGCGTCTGACTCCAAATCAGAAGGTTGCGTGTTCAAATCACGTCAGGGTCAATGTTTCTGTTTCTCCAGCTCCATTGGACAATGGTCAGACAGGATAGGGTGGTCTCTTGATCACACGCTGGAGATTTTATCACATCAAGAACTGGAAAATGGGCTCTGAATTACTGGGCAATGAAATGACTGAACTAGCAATTAAATTCACAATCCTTACTAGCACGTTAAAAACAACAACTGGTTAGTGATCAGTTAAGCAAGTAGTGTTTACTCGTGTGAGGAGAGTGTGTGACCTGGTGAAAAAGTACAGCATGGGGTTCAAGCACTGCTCTTTCACTTTTCTATCCCAGATTTTTATCCTGTCGCTCTGGGGATTGAACCGATGACCTCCAAGCTCGCTTCTTTAACCTTTAGGCTACCACTGCCCCAATGAATGAAAACAAGCCAAACTGAAATAGGAGTAACAAGGCTATTTTTAAAATGTAAGGAGTAGAAAGTACAGATAATTGTGTGAAAATGTAATTGCGTGAAAATGTAAGTAGAAGTAAAAAGTCTCCTGTAAAATAATTACTCCAGTAAAGTATAGATACCCAAAATTTCTACTTAAGTAAGGTAACAAAGTATTTGTCCTTAGTTACTAGACACCTCTGCATGCATGATGCACGCATCCTGAAGAACAGCCCCAGCTACACTAGGGGGACTTATCCTCCACCTGTATACAGTTGTCAATATATAAATGTTTAAAAAAATATTTTTTTGTAACCAAGATGAAATAAGGGTGAAGATATTGTTCAATACATTGTTCTAGGCTTCACATGCTAGTTATTTGTTACTTACCAAGTTTTTTCTACTGCAGTCTAAAGAACAATACTTTTTTTTAAATGGACGTAGACAGTTTATATTGAATAATTAAAAAAGGGGCAAAGACAAAACCAGTTACATTTCATTTATTTTTTTATTTTTCCGCCAACCTCTCCAGTATAAAAAAAAAAACGTTTTGACCTCGGCCTCTGCTTCCTTCGTCTCATCTGACTCTCTCTGATATTTGATGTCCTCCTTGATGAGTTGGAGGAATGGATCCACTCTCTCCCTCCTCCTCCTCCTCCTCCTCCTCCTCCTCCTCCTCCTCCTCCTCCTCCTCCTCCTCCTCCTCTTCCTCATCAATCCCTTCCTCTACCTCTTGTGCAGTTCTTGGCCCTGGTTTGTCCTCTTGGATCGAGGCAATAAGGCAGGGGGGCGTGACTGCCGCAGACTGCCCTAATGCCTCGTCCATGAGGGCAAACCAGGGCCAAGTTGCTACCGGCGCCTTCCCATCTTCTGTCCCCTGACCTGTGGCAGGACACTTGCATTCCTAAACAGTGAAGATCAAAAGGTTGTTGTGATGATGTATTACTACTACTATAGTACACATCACTAAATCTAAACTTACTGTCAGCAGGCCCAAGTCTGTCGGGTTTACTTCAAAAATCACAAGTTACATTAAGATGTGCGTAACAATTATGTCCATAATACCCCCAAAGTAAATATCTCCCACTTCGTTTTTAGGTTGTCCCACTTCTTCTTGGCTTGGGCATGGGAGACCCTCCCTCCGATCCCCATCGTCTCCAAAATAAGCCTATGTGAATGGGGGAGGGGTGAAATAAAAATCAGATTACACAGCTATTACTTGTGAACATTAAACAATAGTGTAGCTTCTCACCGATATCCGTTCGCAGCGGTGTCCCTCCCCCTGGTACACACCTGCTTGCTGCCTACACGTAGACGTATCAACGTCTCCGTTTGTTCCTTAGTCCCTGTCAGAAAAGACGAGAAAGCTATCAGTATAACGCTGTGGATGGTATAATGTTAACGTTACATTGTTTGATGTACCATCCTCGAAATTCTGGCTTCGAAGAATCCTTCCTTGACATTGAGAAACACCTAGTGTCTTATGAATCCTGAAAAGTCTAAAGAGTTTAAAATTAGGGCAGCCTAACTTGCCTAAGTAATTACTTTGCAGAAGATGAAAAGAACAGGCTTCATAATAGGTTACAGTTTTTTACAACTACTTACACACAAAATCTTTACATGTCAACTGATTTTTGAAACCTCTTGTGGTGGCAAATTTTATTTTAACCATTTGTTTAATGATATTAACCATTGGTTTAATGATTGTTTTATAACGCCACAAGATTTAGCTTCTTCATGTGTAGATTCAAAAGGCTTCAAGTGAAATAGTTGGCAACCGTGAACTATAGCCCAGTAGAATTATTTAGTTTTACTAGTTTGAACCTTCTCACATTGTTGACTTTTTAGCAGACGAAGTCGAGAAGGCCACAAACCGTGTCTCCTTCTGCCTCCTGAGATAAACTGTTGTTTAGGCTAATGAAAAGAACAGGGGCAGAGGGGAAGGTGAGACAATGGTGTGACTGTTAATGATGTCTCTTTTCAACTATGGCCATACTAAAAGATACATTTAGAGGGGTGGCTTAACGGAGTTTCTTCACTATATGATGTTTGGATGTTTAGACTTTAGGTTAGAAAGACATTTTCAGTTGTGCTGCGCGTACCTTTGAAACGGTTTTCTCCATTTGCAAATGTAAATAAATACTCAAAGACCAAACTTTGGTTTAATTCTCAAACGGTCGTTATTCGTTTTGATTTTATCATGAATATCACTAACGCTGCTGCTTCAAGGAAAACTTCCACCACACTCTCATTTAAAGAGCAAAACTACACACCAAATCTCCAAGACCATGAGCTATTTCTCAGCCTTTCACTCAGTTTTCAATTGCATAAAACACACTACACACGCTTCTAGACACAAAAATCTGACAGGAAGTGACTTGCTGTCCTTTTCCAAACACAACCAATCATGCTACACTTTTTCGCCAGGTCACACACTCTCCTCACACGAGTAAACAATACTTGCTTAACTGATCACTAACCAATCACTGCGTTTTAGTATAGGCCTATAAATAGGTCAAAGGTCAGATTACCTGCTTCAAACAGTGGATGCCGACAATAGACAGAGAGCAAGGGGAGTAGGAGGGAGAGGCATGCAGGGGACGACAACCAGAGCTGCATCTCATGTTGCTTAAATTGCCTCCTCGAGTTCTCCACTTGCCTCCCTTCCTCGCGTCTTAGTCCC
Organism: Perca flavescens; assembly: GCF_004354835.1. NCBI lineage: Eukaryota > Metazoa > Chordata > Actinopteri > Perciformes > Percidae > Perca > Perca flavescens. The sequence goes on along the minus strand of NC_041339.1, from coordinate 18,666,419 downwards.
TCCCACCGAGGAGTCACGGGAGAGATCGGCACAACTTCAGGGAAGGCTGATATCGGCTATGTCTCCGAGGTGTTCCCTCCTCGAAGCTCGGTCCTCGGCCCTCAGGACGGCCTTCACTGAGGAGGGACAGAACAACTTCCGGTTCAGCCGAGGAAAGAGGAGTCGAGGAACTATCAAATAAGGGACATGGGATGTACCTCAGGACAAGTTCATGGAGGAAGAGTTGGAAGAGGAGGAGGAAGAAGAGGACAAGGGCAGGGAAAAAATCATTTGTTTAGATCAGGGCCACACTTACTGATCACTGGTTATTCACCCCCACCCACCCCATAAGAACGTAGGCCTACACACACACACACACACACACACACACACACACACACACACACACACACACACACACACACACACACACACACACACACACACACACCTATGTGCGAATGGTTCCTGTAATATGTAAAAGTTCTTTTAGTAGGCTACTTGTTAAAACTAGAAAAGCACTGTATAAATACAGATGTAAAAAACTGTAAACGATGAGGCCCCAGCAGTAGGCTAGTATCAGATCTGGGAGTCATTGGGAAAGAGCGCCACCTGCCCATTGACACCTCGTTGTGGCCGAACATGGTAATGCAGCCTATTTCTCCCGGCCTCATGGCGCTTTAGATGATGGTTCGATTCTTATGCGAGTAGAGGTCACATTAAAAAATAACAAAACGACAACACAATCTAATGGGCTCGTATTTTCAGCAGACAAAATAACTGAGAAAGTACTACTATTGTGGCAGCCGTGGCTAGAGGAAATTTGATTTAGCTTAAAGCCCAACTCTCCATTACCATATATTCCTGATTAAAGTTCCCATTTTATGGATGAGTCATGATAATTCGCAGACATTAATTTTTACATAGCACGTATCAGGCGTTACCCACAATTCCAATGGGCATCGTCAGCCAAATCAACGGCAATAATTTGAAAACTAAAGCAATTTAAAATCTGAACTCAGTGTCTGCAGTGACTATGAGATAGAGAGAGTGTGTCCGACATGGGAATGAACAGTGTGTCCTACATGGGAATGAATAGAAAAAACAAATATGCACTCTCAGTGAAACAAGTGAGACACTGAAGCCCTTTAAATACAGCTCGATTCCATATTAACATCAGTAGGCAGCAGTGTGTCCGTGAGACTGTAAAGATTGTAAATATGACACTGTTGTATCAAATACTTGACTTCTATTATATTACAGTTTTCTTAGTATGTGTAACATTACAATTTCTTAAAACCTTTGCATTCAATTATACACATTTTATGGTTCTCTTAATGTTATGCACTTATTAATGAGACATGTCAATATTGGTTAATGTAACGTCTTGTTTATTAAATACAACAATGACAGTTTAAACACACCAAGCCCCATAGTGCAAGGTCACACATACACAAAACAAAATATGTAAAATAAATATGAAATGGGCAAAATATACAGTTTATACACACTAAACACACACTTTGCTTTAAATACTGTGCAATATGTAGGATAGTTTGGTTGTTGGGTGGAGCATGCTGTTTGGGTCTTTACAGGAGTTGTGAACTAGACCAGCATAGTCCTGGTCTACAAACTTGAGCATGTCCTTCTGGCCACGGTGTTTATTAAGCAGGTCGTCAATAGCCTTTTCATAGGGGTTGGCCAGCGCTTGTGGTCCAACACAAACACCCTCCCACCTGTCTTCACAGGTCCAGTGCGAGCACCAGATGGCGAGGAAAGCAAGGGGAGAGACAGCGGACTTCTGGTTTCTATAACAACAAAAGACAGAGTACAATAAGTCATTTTGGCCCCAAAAAAGATAAAACAAACAATTCATCCACTTGTATGGGTGAAAACTCACTTTCCAGTTGGTAAGTTTGTTTAAAAAATGGTTGATGGATGATTATGTTTATGTAAAAGTCTATTCAGTAACACATGACAAAGTTCTCATATTGTCTCCACTCTAAGAAAAGAAAGATGTAACTCATTTATAAAGGCTATTAACATGACTGAAACCTAGGCACTGCTACTGATACAGAAGTTTTGTCCACCACTTTGTCAAGTGTCAAATGTTTACCTGGCTCTGTCTGAGGCTCAGGAGTTGAACTCGGAGTCACATCTGGTTTAACAGCAGGAGGGCATGCAGCAAACTGAAACAGCTTGGCTGGTGAGCTGGAAGATGACTGAGGAAGCTCAGCCTGGGCAGTGGGTGGGCTGCTTTGAGGAGGGGGATTCAGGGCAGGTGTTAAGTCTGTCTTCCTCCTGTGCTTATCCCAGTCTAGAGGAACTGGGCAGCAACCAGGCTCAACATATTCCAAGCCAAACTTCTCTCCAGTGTCTCTGCCAGTGAAATGAAAAGCTGCATACTTCACATGCCCCCAGGAGCGTAGCACCAGACCCTGGGCCCTATGCATTGGTAGTCCTGATGTGCCCCCATGTTCCTCAACACCCCCCTCACCCCCCCAATTATAGCCTATATCATATGTTTTAAATTAGGCTATTACAATGGTGTGTTATATGCAAAAAGCATTGCTAGTGTAGTTTATTTATTTAGCCTTTGCCTCAGATTACAAGTATAACCAAATTATCATTTGAAAGTGTATGTTCTGCTCTTTATGGGTTGTCTCAGCTTGTTTTTAGCACTAACAGTCACAGAGATATTCAAGCAGTTTAGCTCCATGGATTTCATTTTTTAGTTTGTGCTCACCTTTCTTTGAAAAGAAGTCAGTTGTCAATTGTTTACCCTCATTTTGTTTTCTCTCCTTCTCCTTTCCTGTTTGGTAGCATGATTTGGCTTTCTTTGAGAAAGACATTTCTACAGCAGAAGTTTGCAATAGGGTCCAACTGCAGCTTGCAGCAGTCACTTACGCCACGCCCCCTTTGCTCACGCCACGCCCCCTTTGCTCACGCCACGCCCTCCGCTCACTTTGCTCACGCCATGCTGTCAGTACCCGATCCGTTTCAACTGCACAATCCGTTCTGCGCGTGCACAAGATGTTCGCGCATGCGCTGTGGTACGATGATTTACGACACTACCCGATCTGTTCCCACACTAGCCTCCACCGGGAAGCTAACGTTAGTTTAGCTAATAGCTCATTCACGTTAGTTTAGCTAATAGCTAATTCGGGCAGACAGCTAGGTGATTATAGCAGTCTGCCGTTAGCATCCACTGGGAAGCTAACATTACTTTAGCTAACAGTTCATTTGGCTAACCGCTAGCTGATTGTAGCGGTCTGCCATCCGTCAGCCTCCACTGTTAAGCTAACATTAGTTTAGCTAACAGCTAATTCGGCTAACCGCTAGCTGAGACAGCATGCAAACTTTTAAAAGACCCTCAAAATAAAACTTCAAAACAAACGTTAACATATATAACAGCTGTTACGTCAGTTCTGCTTTACTTGTGCTCATTTAAAATACAACCACTCAATACTTGTCTTTATTGTTACTGTAAAGTCTTAATTTTGCTGTAGCCTGCTTTTCCCATTATGTTTGACTTAACGTTATTTTAGACTGAATCTAGCTGTCCGTTCTGCCTGCACAATCCGTTCTGCGCATGCGTTATTTGTCGGCTAGCAGTTAGTCGAATTAGCTGTTAGCTAAACTAACGTTAGCTTGGGTGGAGGCTACAAGGGGGTAAGCTTCGCTTCAGAACGCAAACCTCCGATGGCTTGATTGATTGTATTTCTGGATTAGAGGGTAAATCAGCATCAAAATGTATGCAATGCTTATCTGATTTAACTTTATAATTAATTTAACTGATATTTAATGTATGATACTCTGGCTATGTACCTTTTTGTTATTTTTATTCTTTTTTTTATTCTTTTTCTTTCTTATGTTTCTTATCTTTTATGAAAACATGCTCTGTAACGAAATGAGATGTGTTCGACAAATCCAATCTATTTGTTTTGACAAATTGTAACAGAAATATTTTGCATTAAAATAAAAATTTAAAAACAAAAAATAAAAAATAAAAACTCCGATGGCGCCATTTTGTTGCTACGAAGCGATCACCTCTTGTTAGCATTACACTGACCGCCATTTTTTTTTTTTTTTACGTCACTTGACTGCGAATAACTTTACATCTGAAGCGTTTAAAGACTCTATTTGTCCATTGTTTATTTCTAAAGAAACACGACAATGTATAAAAGGCTCCATTACCTTGTACCTCACGTTATAGCTCCGTAGCAGACGTTTTTGTAAAAATAAGCTAACCGTTGTGTCATATAATAAACACGCCCTCCGCTCACGCCAGGCCCCTTGTTTTATTTGCCTTCAAAATAAAAGCCCGCTTATTTTCTTTGCCTTCAAAATAAAAGCCCCCTTCTTTACAGCTGTATGCTGTAAAGCTTGTAACGTGGATGAGAGATAAAGCCATGGATGAGCTCTGTTCCCAAAACTGCAGGCTAACTGCTAGCGCTAGCTAGTAGCACGACATAATGATTAAATCTCCTTGGTTGTCTAGCTAAATACATCTATCGTTTATTTAGCTAAGCATTTAAACGATCAGGAACAACGAAAACACAATGTTTAACTTTAGTGAATATTTTCACTGTCCCGGTCGCAATATTACGAATCTCACTATGGCCACGCCAAGACCCGCCCTTCAATAGCGTTCACACACTACTATTGGCCAGGCGTCCATGCTTACACGTACAGGTCCTATTCCCTGACTAATCCCCTAACCCTAACCACTCGAGGTGAAATGCCTAACCCCAACCAATCGAGCTGCTTCGTAGGGCGGGTCTTGGCGTGGCCATAGTGGGATTCGTAATTTTGCGTCCCGGTCAGGGTTTCTGCCACTGTTATGGAAAAATATGGCTTTTGGTCTCGACCGAGTCAATGTGTCTTTGTTATGTATAATAATATTGGAGGAAAAGTGAAACACAGCTTGGACGGGAATGCTGTTGGCTTTTCACAAGTTTAGCTAGTTAGCTAACGCTACGCCGACGTTTGCTAACGTTAGCACAGCAGCGTTAGTTAAATACCGGTATTATAACTGCCTTCGGAGCTGCGTCCACGTTGTCAACATAAGACATGTGGCGTTAGTGCTCCTTTTGTATCATACTTTTTATTGAATGAAATATTAAGCTTCGCTCCTATGAAATAGGTGTTTTTGTAACATTACACACAAAGCTAACTGGCTATAGTTAGCCTGTGCGCATGCTAGCGGGATTAGCTAACGTTGCGTAGCCAGCCAGCAACTTCGGCAATCGGCAGTAGTTTCGGCGAGCTAACCACGACAGTATGTCGCCCACAATCAACCTCTGCTGCTAAAAGCAGTCAATCTGCAGTGATGTTTGAAATGGAGACACATGGATGTGGTAGGTGTCGTTGTTAGCTCGCCGAAACTACTGCCGAAGCTGCTGGCTGGCTATGCAACATTAGCTAATGTACGCTTACATACGTACAGGCTAACTATAGCCAGTTACCTTTGTGTGTAACTAACAAAATCTCGCCCATCTCGTAGGAGCGAAGTTTAACATTTCATTCAATAACATTATGGTTCAAAAGGAGCACTAACGCCACAGGTCTTATGTTGACAACGTGGACGCAGATATAGGAAACTCCGAAGGCAGTCGTAATATTTACCTAGCTAGCCGTCTAGGCTAACGCTCTTACGCTAACGTTAGCGAAACGTCGGCGTAGCATTAGCTAGCTGTCTAAACTTGTGAAAAGCTGAACAACATCCCCGTCCAAGTAATAAATAAACACTAGGCAAATATGTTGTTACTGGAGCTAGTAGGCTACCATCAAAACGTGAGATATCTAATCAATATCTTTACAACTGTCGGGGGGTTTCACAGGTGGGACTGGCAAGTTAGCCCATAGCTAACATATAGCTAGCATGATGCATTGTATTTTCTAAGTTTACCTTTAACACTATTTGGAGACATTTTTAACAATGATATACATATATTGAGTGCTATATGTACCTATGAATCAACAGTGGCGGTTAACCTGCAACATGGGCTTTAATACATCCATGGTCAAACTGCGTCTTGTAAACTAACCCTGAAAGTCGGAAATTGCGTGCCAGCGGGGGCTTGGCGTGAGCGACTGCTGCAAGCTGCACTAGCTAACGTAAACAAAATTCGTGCAGATGGACTAAACCATTTGGCGCATTAGCAAGGGGTGGGTGAGACCTTAGATAGTCATTTTTTGTATACAAAATGTAGTCAGTCAATCAACCAAGTTTTCAACCAATACACTAACTTTACATTTCATCTGACATGCATTATGAAATTTAATTAGGAAATGAAAATATCCAGGTGAAATAAAATATATTACAGACTTTTCAAGGGCCCTCTCTCCCCTTGGGTCCTGGTAATCAGTATCGGTTATATACTGTCTATGGTTTTACCCCCAGTCCGACGCCCCTGCCGTCTCTTATCTATATACTGTATCTGCAGCATGCTTGACATTCACCCCTAGTACACCGAGTACCGAGACTACCCAGCAGTCAGCTTTAAGAACAACTCAGGGAGTCTCTTTCTGCTGAAACCCTTATCTTTAACTGCAGGACCTGCTCGATGGGGTCTGTGTACTAAGCATGCAAAAGTACCACGTGACACCAAAGCCAAGCTTCCAATCTCCGTTGTCATGAATTTCACGTGAATTTAAAAATACACAAAATGATTTTCCACAGAATAACTTGTACAATAAGCAAATAGACACAAGTGCTAACTACAACAGCTTGGTGGTATAACGATATATCGTCAAAACGATAAAAAAAAGACTATCATGTATGTTGCTACATCTTTTTTATTGCAATGTCACAAAACCAGCAGCGTAACTGCGTTTGGACGACGCTTTACACATTCAGATTAGGCCTGTAACAATTATTACATAATTGGCTATGTGGTTGGTCTCTCACAGCGTAAGCACTTAAGATCTTTCAGCCAGTATCTTTCAGCCAGTGTTATAGATTAAATCACCCAACAGTATATAGAAACGTTTTGCATGGTTCTGTTATTTCATCACTTGTTATTTAATGATATAACAGTGATAGTCATTTTGCCACCTCAATCAGTACTTTTGACACAGAAAGTACTTTGTGTTTTTCTTTACTTGTAATTGAGTATTTGTACTTAGATAATTTGCTTCAGTAAAATTAGCAATGCAACAATGTTAAAATATTCAACTTAACTCAAATATGCAACTTAAAATCCTGCATTCAAACTCGTACTTCAGTAAAAGCACACAGGTATTACAAGTATACATAACTGGTTTTGTACATAAGATATAAAATTAAGATAAATACAGTAAAGTAATAACATACAGTAGCCTACATGACCTGACAGGGGGCGGCTGTGGCGCAGGTGGTAGCGGTCATTGATTGGAAGGTCGGTGGTTCGATCCGACCCGACCCCCTGCTGTCACATGTCAAAGTATCCTTGGGCAAGACACTGAACCCCAAACTGCTCCCGATGCTGCACGCTCGATGTGTCAATGTGCGGGAATGTTTATCTGATGAGTAGGTGGCACCTTGTATGGCAGCCACTGCCTCCGCCACCAGTATGACTTCGGGATTATGTCATATCTCGCGAGTGTGATAAAACATGCTCACCAGCAAACTATATTGTTTCTACATGTTTACATGCTATCACACTGAGTGAGTTTTTCCGTGTAGATAATAAACCTCAGTGTCCTATGACGTAGATTGAGAAGAAGTTTGTGAAAAAGATTCTAGAATGAATAGCTGTGGATGTGGGGAGGGGCCCATAGAGAATGTCTTTCTACAGGGCCCAGAATTGTGTGCTACGCCCCTGTGTGCTTTAACAGCCATCACACATACTGCTGTAATTTTTAGCACCAGGAGCCCAGATCAGTGTGGTTTACTCCACGTCCTCCTGCTACAGCGTCACAACAATCACCATGTCCCTCCATTTCCACGAGACACACACATGACAGATTATATGTACCCTCAGCTGATGTCATTGGGAGCTAAAAGAATGTGTGTTACCGTAATACAGTAGGTGTCAATAATAGGAAGGGGAACATGTGCTAGTTATAAATGCACTGCTTTTCCAAATTGACAGGAGCTTCATGTTAACTGTTGCTCACTGCTGCTTCATAATAGAGTTTAAACAACTGGGACTCAAAATGACCCAAATTCACCTCCCTTTTCTGACTGATTTTAAAGTCCAAATGACCCTTTGTTCCTCTAATGAAAGAAACATTGATTGTCAATGTACTTTGGGAATGATGAGCTGCAGAATACATGCACCTGACCTGTTCTTTAGTTAGCTGTGGTATGATGAGCTGTTCACACTAACTCTGTGACAGGATAAGGTATTCCCTCAGTCAGGTCAATCAAGTCAATTTTTTTGCCCAATATCACAAATTAGCCTCCCTTTACAAGGACTGACATACATGCAATAGAGTTGTGTGTACAGAACAGACCAGCATAATGAAATGACAGTAGCTTAACTTATTATAGCCTATTTATATGTAGAAACATATCGGCACGCACCTCGGGCCTCATGTGCTGTAAATCTAGTGTTAACAGCCTAAATCTCATGGTTAGTTTATGACCTACTCAGGCATCTACTTTTACAATGTTGAAAACAAAAAACAAAGACAGAAATAGATATGTAACGGAGCCTTTCCTGTTTCTAAAACAGCTGCAAGCAAAATTGGCTCAGCATGGATGTAGTGTCATATGGATTGTTTATATACTGTAGTTCAGGTATTTAGATGACATTAAAAGCAATTAAATATCTTGCCAGTTGGATCTTGTTTACCATGACCAGTTGAAACTGAACTACATGAAATCTAGTGGCCCACCTTCTTAATCATTAGTCAACCTCTTGGGGGGGCCCAAGCCCCAGTTTAGGGGACCGCTACTCTTGATCCCTGGTGAGAATCAAATGCCCATACCCAAGTACTAATTAATAGTTAGGTAGAGTATTGTTTCTCATTTAAGGGGAGAACAGTTGATGGGAAAAGTCTCAAAGCTATTTATTCTTTTAATCATCTTTGTAATAACTTCTCTATATTATTATTTACTGCTTTTTACACCCCACCCAGCCATAGAAAAGAGGCAAAATAAAAGTTTGCCAGAGTAGCAAATGCATGTCCGTACATGCTGAAATTACCCCTAGACTATCTTCTCTAAATTGGAGAATGGTTGAGTCATGGTGTAAAATTATCTGAATTCACAATAGTTTCATCAATACCTGCAACAAGATGAAACTATCAACTTGCAGGTATAACAGTTATAAACTCAGACCAAGGTAACTGGCAAAAAAAGCCTTGGCTGGTTCAATAAGGTCAGTGTTCACACAGCTGCATACCAATACCAGTCCAGGTTACCAGCATTTCCAATTATAAAGGCAATATGAGGCATTTAGGTGAGATAAAGAAATCTGCTAGCTCTTTATAAGTTCCACAAAAAAACCCACAGAAAGATAGAATTATATCAACAAAATTTAATTTTGTAATGAAAATTACTTTTAATGTATGCATCTACTTACTGTATATAAACAGCAACTAATGCATTTATTTGTAGGAGAATGTGACAAATGGTCCAGTACAAGTCAGTGGTTTAACATAACAGTAACACAGTAATGCTCTGGTTCAGCAATCACTTTAAAAAAGGAAAAAACAAAAATATTGATCATCTGAAGACTATAAAAAAATAAAATAATTTAACATTGCTTTGTTTTCCTTAAAGACAAACAATCAAATTACAAACAAACTTCATAAAAAAAATCCATGGGCCTATTTACAAGTTATGTACAGGGATGGAGAGGAGTCTTCCTGCTGCAAGAAAAACAGAAAAAATAATTGTTAGACAAGTTTTATTTATTTATATATAAATAAATAAATAAATAAATAAATAAATAAATGTACAAAAAGGGTTTTTCCTTAAGTAAATTTGTTTTGTTTTATATTTAGCAAATGTGGCAGATTTTTCAAACTAGGACATATGCGCAGACACCCCTAAATGTAATTTCTGTCAAATTGGAAACGGTCTTCTTACCTATAAACGGTTAAGCAGATTGTTCTGAATGTCCTCATACACCTGGTTGTAGATCTCCTCTTTGGACTTCAACCCATCCAGGCACTCTGCAACACATAAAAAGTTTATCAATTAATAAGGTGTTTAAAATCCGTCCTAAAAAAAAAAAAAAAAAAAAAAAAACTGTTGGAATAATAGAATAAATTAGAAGCATGCACACACATACATACATTTATTAGGGCTGGGCAACGATTTCAAGTTTTAATCGCAATTAATCACATGATTTCCCTGATTAATTGCATTGTTATACGCAAAATCCAATAATTAATTCAAAAGTAGTGTATAGCGCAATTTTATTTTAAATGTTCTGCCATATGATCGAAAGTGCCATAACATTTGTTCTGCAAACACTTAACATCAGCATTTTGTTTACAGTAGCAGATAAATAAAATATTTAGTGTAAATCTCAACTTAAACAGTGTAATCAAAGCAAATACAAAATTAAAGCTTATTGCCACTGCCAGGGCATTCATGTTATCCTGTTTGTTATATATAAAATAAAACTGCCCACAATATTCTGAGCCACAATCATAACATTAAAACAGGCAATTTCTGAGATAACAGCAGAAACATGTTTTTTTCTTTTATCAGGGAATAGCATAAGCAGTCTATGTTCAGTACCAAATGTCCCTGTTAGAGTGAGGTGAAGCACAAACGTTTCAGCATGTCTCTCCTCCCCACGGTAATATATAATGCACTGTAACTCCGAGGTAATTCTGGTTACCCAGTGATGTCCAGTAGTCCCCAGTGAGAGTAACCCGTTGTAAAGGTGTCACTTTTGCGGTCCTCTCCTTTTCATACAACTTGTGATGGTGCCTCTTGAGGGAATCTCATACCTGCCGTCATTTGTTGCATCCCACGTCCTCCACAACACTAATGGGCCTGCAGTCTGTAGCTATCCACTTCGCTATGGCATTGGTTAGCTTCTCTTGCCTCTGTTTATCTATACTTCTCCCACAAGCTGCATCTGACATAGTCTGCCGACGCGCCACTGTTTGTTTCGTTGAATGATTTGCTGGTATCAACTGTGTGTATTGCATTTAGGTGATATTTCAGACTGGAAGTACTCTGGTGATAAGAAAATTCAACTTTGCAGTGGTTAAAAATAAATTTGCTTCTGTCGACTGCGCCGTCTGGAAGAACTTTAAAAAGAAAATGGCCTAATTGTCGGCGTTAATGAGTTAACTTGCGGCGTTAATGAGTTAACTTGCATACACACACACACACACACGCGTATATATATATATATATATATATATATATATATATATATATATATATATATATATATATATATATATATATATATATATATATATATATATATATATATATATATATATATATAAATAAACAAGCTGCAACATACCAATATTCAAGCCGCTGTTCTCCATCTCTCTCCTGTGCTTCAGGTACATCGGCCACACATGGCCATCAAACAGGCCGGGAGGGTCGGGAACAGTGTACTGTCTTGTACTGAAGATAATAACACACTGTTAGAAAATGTGCACTTGCCATAATAGGAATATGGGGGAAATCAGCTGGAGGCAATGACTACAAAAAGGGTAAATGTGAGAATGTTTTTGTTAAAAAATAAAGGGTAAACATTAACAATAACATTTTTGTGTCCACTCACCTTCTCCTTCTCTTGCACTCCTCATAGGAAACCGTGATGTAATAGCTCTTGTTGAAAACATCCAGCAGGGGTCTAGAGAGGAGATGAACAAGGCCATTAATGATGATACACGTTTTCAACCAAACTAGTGAAAAAAAAAAAAAAAAAAAAAAAAAAAGGAGTATAGTTATGCAACGGCTTATACCGTCTCTTATCTATATACTGTATCTGCAGCATGCTTGACATTCACCCCTAGTACACCGAGTACCGAGACTACCCAGCAGTCAGCTTTAAGAACAACTCAGGGAGTCTCTTTCTGCTGAAACCCTTATCTTTAACTGCAGGACCTGCTCGATGGGGTCTGTGTACATGTACCAATGTAAGCATGCAAAAGTACCACGTGACACCAAAGCCAAGCTTCCAATCTCTGTTGTCATGAATTTCACGTGAATTTAAAAATACACAACACGATTTTCCACAGAATAAATTGTACAATAAGAAAATAGACACAAGTGCTAACTACTACGGCTGGGTGGTATAACAATAAATCGTAAAAAAGATAAAAAAGACTATCATGTATATGTTGCTACATCTTTTTTATTGCAATGTCACAAAACCAGCAGCGTAACTGCGTTTGGTCGACGCTTTACACATTCAGATTAGGCCTGTAACAATTATTACATAATGGTCTTTTTTATTATTATTACATAATCATGTTTTTTCTTTGTTTAACTGCAATTAATTGCTAACATTAGCTAAGGTTTTAAGGGGTATGACTGGTTATGGTTGATTTTGTTTAGATATGCCAGATTGTAATTATATAAGTGATTATTGGTTGGACTATATATTTTTATCATTTCAATTGTTTTGTTGGCACTTGACCCTATTCAGAATCTATTTATATGTCAATCAACAATAGAGATCAGTTGTTCAGACAGTGCAACCAAGATAGAAACTTCCATGCAAGATCTTCCTCATAGATAGCACATATAGCGAGTTAAACAGAGTGAATTAAAATCAACATACGGATAGTTGTAGAGCAGGAAGCCCTCCACAATCAGAATGTGGGTCTGCTCGTCTGGGTTGGCATCGTTGGATGCAGAAGACAGAGTAATGCCGTGGGAACGGGCAAACTTCACTGGGTTCTCAATCCAGCCTTTTACTGTGTTGGTCATGGCCTCCATATCCAAAGCTGTGATCACTGTAGAGCCAGATTGATAGAAAAGGAAGATGATGGAAAGGATACATTGTGAATTAGATCAGACATTAGTCAATTATATAAAAAATAAAAATGGAAATGTGTTTAGCATTCCGTTTCAAGTTACTGGAGCAGATAAGCTTAATAATATTGTGTGTGTTAAATGGCTATAATGTATGTAGTGTTGGAGGGTTAGGGTATATGACATTAAAAAAGGGAAAACAATGAGTCATGGGCAGTCTCTAGTCTTACCATCCCATTGTCTAAAGCCGTCCTCCCCGACTTCTATCTGATCAGGTTTCTGAAATAACAGTCACCAATAAAACATTGCTGCAACCTCACAGCTCTGAAAGATCCCACACACATGCCAGAGTACTAAGGCTTAGCACATGCACACACAGAAGAAAAAAGTAAAAAAAAAAAAAAAAAAAAAGTAATTTACAAAATGACAGCTTTAATGAAATTGTAAAAAAGGGGAAATGCTAAACATTATATAAGCATGCTAAGTTGATTTATTTAGCTATGGGTGTCAGATGGCTATTGCAGGGATCTAAAGAAATGTAAAGAACACAAGGGAGGAAAATCATGACTGAAGCAGTAAGAAGAGACAACCAGGTAAAGATATTAGGCTCCATAGCCATTTCCATATCTACTCTGGGGATCATGCAATGCTTATGCAGAGTTCATAACGGTAAAAGTAGGATTACAATATAACATTTATTATCCATTCCCTAAAACTCACCTTGAAAAAGTCGTCCTGGTGCACAACACAGCAGTTGGGCAATGTCTTGATCAACTTATTTGTCAGGGTGGTTTTGCCACCATTAGTGACTCTGTAAACAAAAAGGTAAAACGTGATCAAACGCACATTAATAATGTGTTGCCAGCAATAGTTATGGTTTTCAACCAAATTATTTTGATTTGGTAAACTGCTTTAGTAACGTTAAACAAACAATGCTGAATAAAAAGCACATAACGTTACTCTGTTTTAATAAAATAGCTGAAGTAACATGCATTAAACTAGTGTCATTTCTTAATTCTTCTTCTTCTTAATTAATTCTTAAATGTGTGTATATAACTGATGAACTAGTTAGCGAAACATTAAACGGATGTTGGTTTAGGACAATACTAATGATAAATCTCCCTCCACTTTTGAACAGAGTCTCGCGGTGATTTTCAAATGTCCCGCTCGATTTATGACAACAAACCAGCCACACCGAACATGCCTTTAAACCAGCTACGTTAACAGAACAATTTTCTGGCGGCAGCCGATTAAAGATGTGGCCAAAAGATCATCTCTATCAACTAACTAATGTTAGTCACCATTTGTAAAATAAATTACTTTATCTGAACTAACGTAGCTAGTTTAACTTACGATAACGTTACCTCGAAGAACAATAACATAACGCCAAAGGTTATTTTAGTATCAACAGTCTGATTTAAACTGCTTAACGTTAACACACTAAACTACCAGTCAATGTTGCTTTAACATTACAATATTTTAGATAGAAATATATGTAGCTAGCTAACTAACGTTATGTAAAAAATGTTGGCAAATAAGTTGTTTGATATAAATAAAAAAAACTTACCCGCCAATTCCTATAATGTATTTCATCTCTTCGTCTCTTCTTGCCAGTGCTGCTAAACGTCAGCTGAAAAAACAGTCGACAGTACTTTGTACTAAAGTCGAGGACAAAAATCCAACAAATGGAAAGCTAAACCATATATTTCAGTCGTTGTAGCTAGATCTGGCTTCTCTACTACTGCTCCATTGAAGCACAGCGTTTATATATACAGTCGATTGTGTCACCACACACGTAGGCATGGGGCGTGCTCTTTTAACACTTTAACTTGTTCTACGGATAGACAATATGGTTCTACGTGCCTCTTCGCGGTAGCCAATCAGTGCCCGCAGAGCTCATGCCGCTAGCCAATCATGGCCCGCAAACTTTCACATATTTACATATTTCACAGCACCTGCTCTTTTCCATCACAGCGATGATGATCAGCAGTTCGAACTATTTCGTTCAGCAGTTAATCCACCTGATGATGACCCAACGTAGGCTACTGTGGAAAACTACCATTGATGGTGTTCTGCTTTTTACCAGTAAACTGATGGATACACTGCTATAAAAATCAGTGAGGGAGTTTTAAAACATAATCATAATAATAAAAAAATCTGTGCTGAAAATATGAATGTAATTGTAATTGCCGGATGATATTTAAGCCAACGTTATATTTAAATATAGTTTTTAAGGTAATGCAATACTTTAACAATAGGCGAAGTAAAGCAAGCCCACATCATATTGACATGGTGCGATTTTATCAGTGATAGAAGAAATAGAAAAAATACGTAATTACAAGTAAAAGGACCATTTAAAATATCCTTAAAAGTATTATGAGCCAAATGTACTAAAAGTATGAAAAGTATTGCCAGTAGGGCCTTGTTTGTGTTATAGCATTATATTACTGGACCATTATTATTTATGCATTACCACATAAACGGTAGGCTACTTTAAGGTTATAGCTGGTTGAGGTGGAGCTAATTTAAAATGCTTCACATACTTGAGGGTAGTAACATTTATAACACAGCATCATATTTTATATACTGATCATGTTTTGTTTGCAAAATCTTGATCTGAAAAGTACCTAGTAACTATAGCTGTGAACAGATAGTGGGGTAAAAAGTTTATTTGCCTTTGAAATGTAGTGGAGTAGAAGTATAAAGAAACAAAATTGGCTGGAGGACAGGAGCACACTGTGTTCCCCTTGACTGCATTACATTATACAATACATGTATATGTAAATGTATTCTGTTATAAGTAGGTCCTGCATTCAAAATACTAAAAATACTAAATAAAAAATTACATTATGAGCAAAATATACTTTACATATAAAAAGTAAAAGCAGTTATACACAATTGACTATTTCAGAGAGTTATATTATATACATATCATATTGAATATCTACATATATTCAATTTCAACAATATGTAATTTAAATTGGTAGCCATGGAGCTAATGTTGATTATTACTTACAGTATAATGTTCTATGCATCATATTTTCATTTACAAAATAACTGTAACTGTTTAGTCTAACAAAATGTTTCCTTCTGAAATGGAGTGAAGCAAAAGTATGAAGTACCATAAAAGTAATGTAGAAACATCTGAAAATTGTACTTAAGTATAGTAGAATAGGAGAGAATATGATCGAATCAATTTGACTACTTGAGTACTTAGTTTTACCACTTCAAAATCAAGCAACTATACAGGATCATGTTAGAGATGCAAAAAGAAACCCAAACATTTTCATTCCTAAAAAATGTAGGTCAATTCTTTAAAACTTTATACTAACAAGAACACTTAATGTGAATATAACCACATCTCAGATCAACTTTCATGTGTTAAGTAAAATGCGTTGGGAGTGTAAGGGCAATGTGAGCCAGCCAGCAGGCCCCTAAGTTAAAGGTTTCATACACGTAACCCAGCGCAATACAGCATTCCTGTAACAAAGGGTTTTATAACGTGAGTTACACGCACGTGGTGAGACACCTTCTGTGTCTTGCTCTCTTTCCCTGACAGTGTTTGTGACATTCATGTCTATTTGTGGTCAGGGGTCAACAGCCAGTGTCTCTCTCTGTCAGTAGTGTGTAAAGGAGAAGGGTGTGAAGGGTGACTCATGTGATTATCTTATGATTAAGGTGACATCACAGGACTCCCTTGATCCAAAAAAAGACAGACATTTCTCGGGAGTCTAAAGTCAAACCTGATCACAGTCCAGACATTCAGGGCATCAACCTGAAGCTGTGACATTTCACTAAAAAGGCATCACCAAAAGTAAGGTGTCTTTTTGGGATGTCCTCATGCACCTCCACGTCTTCATCAAGCAGAAAGTTTGGCATTTTCTGCCTGACATCAAAAGCAACAAATAATACTTCAATATGTTCTGTGCAAGAGATATGTTGGAAAAATGAAAATGAAAATGCAGCATATACAGTACACTATGAAACCATGAACATATTTCTGTTACTCAAAAAGATTCAATTTTGATCAACCCATGTAGTTCAGGATATAGCTGTTTCTTGTTTAGATATTTGACTTTACAACTGTACACTAGTGGTTCCCAATCACTTTCTGCAATGCCCTGCAATGAGTAAATATGACAAACTTGTAGCAAATGGCTGCCTGTTTACACATCCAGGTAAAAATCGAATATGTAACTCCCCTGTATGAGTACACAGAAAGTATAATAACATAAAACAAAATACAAATATTTTGGGAGGAACAGTTTATTCAGTTATATTTACAAGGCAGAACCGATCATGGCAATCTTAAGAACTTGAACCATGTATGATGGATCATCTTTTCCATTTAAATCTGAGCATTTTACAACACACAAATGCAGGCAAAGATAAATAAATATTGTGCTTTTATAGTCAAAATGATAGATTTTTGGAAAGGTCATATCAACTATTTTTATGCAAACCTTGCTTATAATAATGGGTGTGACTAAACCTATAAACTACAATAACTTTAAAAAGGGAAAAGGCTACACTTTACATTCCTTCACTTTTTCTGGATTTCTTTTACTCATTTGGTTCAAAAATAGGCACTCAGTACAGCAAACAAACTTCAAACACAAAGAATGACAAGCTGTAACTGAGCAGCTCCATCATGGATAATAAATATCTGATGAAACTGCTCAGGTTTGGTTTACTCGTGTGAAAACTAAAAGGACTGAAAATAATTGAAAAGTTAAACCCTTTCTTTAACATTCTTGTATCAGAAAGGCCAGAATTGAGATGGCACTATAGAAACAGACATTTCATGAAGTCCTATTTTCTGTACAAAAAATAATAAACATGTTCATGCTTTACTAACAGCTACACAACTGCATGGCATCAGTTATGCTATTTAATAACACAATATAAACTTTAGAAGAACTTTTCTCCTCTTAAACATAACCAAATCCAATAGTGCAATCCTCTGCCCTCCTGCTACAATAAGTTGAACAGATGGAAGACATGAGAGAAAATCAATGTAACCCTAGAAAACATGCAATCCATAATGCATTAGGATGTTTGATAAATGTTTAAACTTCTGTTAAGTATGAGTGTGCTCACATTGTCCCAAATGTCCCAAACAACCACACTAAAAACATAAGTGAATGTCGCTCTCTGAAATGAACTTAACTTTTCTAAATCTCCACATAAGCTTTATAAGCTTTATAAATCTGAAATAAGAACAACTTTATACTTCATCAAGTTGGTGATCAGAACATGTTTTCAGAATCTGAGCTGACAGCAAATGTTCCCATATAAAAACCGAATGATAGCACAATTTATAAAAAATAATATGCAATCATTGTGTACAATGTTTGTGTATTATTGTCTTGATTATGGCCACTTCAATACAAATGTCAAACAACATTTTTTGCAGAGGTTTTGTATATGGTGGGTTAGTATTACTATTATCTATTTATTAACCAGTCAAATTTTTGGACATGTTTTCTCATTCACTTGAATGGGAAAGCGTGTCCAAACTTTTGACTGGTACTGCACAGGACATATACTAGAATGTACCAGTAATATGTGGAATACAGTCTAAATATTAATATAAAGCATATTTGTTTAATGATGTATGACATGTATGAATGATGTATTTATGTGGCCATAACCATGTTACACAAAATAAACAAGCATTGTATTTTACAACATTTTCTATAGTATAATTCTTACAGATTTTCTCATATGGGTTTTTCAGGCCACAAAATGTAAAATATTGATCATGTTTGTGTATTTTCTAAGCACAATACGACTGAGGCACAAGGTACAGTACAGATGTTAGTACATTTGACATTTTCAAAATGTCAGTATAGCAAAGGAGTTATGATACAGCAGTTATGAGGCAAAACTAATAAAGATTAAAGAAGGCATCTGATGCATTGTTATTTACATCTAACACACATTATGTTTCCCAAGATCAGCATCTGTTACATCACTAATGTAGCTGTTAGACCTCTCTGGTCTTGTCAATTGTTACATCTTTCATTACATATGTACACATCACTAGTGTCAGGCAAAATGCTTATAGGCTATCCAATTGTCAGATTTTCAGATTCTTTTGCAAAAGTCAGCATTTTCCATTTACTTTAGTATATGTATTTCATTATTAAAAAAAGTAAAATTTTAAAGTTGTAATCTTTTAATGAAGTTACAACATGAGTATCCATAATTGGAGTTACAATATTGTGTTGCATTATAGAGCGTGCATTTCTGCCAATGTCCTGGTTTTCAAGAGCCTTACAATGGTGTAATATTACTATGTAAGCTATACAACAGGTCCGACCACACAGCAGATAATGCGTTTATGAATAGATAAACCGAACTATAGTTTTCATGGGGAAACACTTCCTGTAACAGAGTGCTGACTTCCTTTGTACATTTTCAAGTTGCAATATGAAACCCTCCAGCAGAGAGGAAGAAGGGGTTCCACACAGAGGAGGGTTAATGAGATGGAGCATTCAACGTCTTGACTGCACAAATTGTAAGCTGGATGTTGATAAAATACAAGGAAGTATTTGTATTGCATTTGGGCTCGCTGCTTCATACGGGAATCATTCGGAAAAGTTCATGCTCCATAAGTCTGTCTGTCACACACTGCATTAAAAGAAAGAAATGTTTGTGGATGATGAAAGAATGACAAGACAATAAAACGTTTTGCTGCTCTCATATAATTCAAAGAAATGTGCATGCACTTTGTCTCAGTCTGATCCATTTCGGGGATAAAACAAACTGCAACCCAACTGCCTTCAGTACCAATTTTATTGTGTTTAAAAATGTGTTAGTGTGTAAATTAAAAAAAGAAAATGGCATCTCCTAGTTAATCAACACTTCTAAAAGAAGTTTTGGGTGCCGGAGATTTGAAGAATCTCTTTTTTTAAATCAATTGCAATGCAAATTGCTGCAATCAACCTCTGAACTCCATGCAATATGTGCTTATTAAGCAAATTTGTTTACCTAACTGGAGCAGATAATGAAACAATCTGTTGATCCTGACATGTTTTCATTTTAAAGTCACGGCTCCAGTGTCAGTTTAACCCTGAAGTTATGTGAGGGCACTATTACTCCTCTTCTAACAAGTAACTTTTTGCTATTTTATCCTGCTCATGGTTTTAATTTAATTCTATGTATTTCAATACTATTTTTTTTCAGTCTCTATGACCTTTATCAGAGAGACAAGACAGTTACAGTATACTACTGCAAATATCCTTCAGATAAAATCAGTCCAAAGATAAAGCCTACACTAAAATGAACAGGACCTTGTACAATCAGGCATGAGGAGCACTGAGAGGAAGAAAAGGGCAATCAAGAGAAGCTACTCTGAAAAGCCGAAAAACAAGTCTGTCTAACAACCAAGTGTCAGTGTAAAGGCCCTGACACACCAACCCAGCTGACTGTCGGCCGAAAAGGCAGTCGGACTGATCAGTCGGCTCCCCAAGGTCCAAAAAGTGCCTTGGAACACATCAAAGCGACTTGAGCGTATGTTCTGCACGTGCGCGAGACGTAATACATAAAAATGAAAACCGGAAATGACGAACGCGTCACGTGGGTCTGGTTTCTCCAGCTGACCGATAAGGATGGCTTGTTCGAAATACAATATTGTATTTTACGAAAATAGTTCACTGAAACTTGTATCTGACAACATTTTAAGCGAGAAATAGGCCATGCAGTTACTGAATCTGTCTTAATTTCAGATCGACAAAGGTCAGTTTAAAAGATTTTTGTCAGATTTTGAGAGGCGTTAGCACTCCACCAATCAGATAAGTCATTGAGTCCGACTGCCCGCCCTCCGACCCAGCAAGTCAGGTCGGCCAAAATGAAGGCCGACAGCCCCTCCGACGGACGACGGCATGGAACACACCAAACAGACTCGAGTCACTGACCTCGCCAGACTGTCCGACGGCCGATTATGGGGTTGGTGTGTCAGGGCCTTAAAAGTCTGCAAAACATTATAAACTACAGGCAGCTGTGCTCATGCGCATGTGATGAATCTCTTTGCGATCCATTTTTATACAGTACAACATAATTGTTTACTTTTCATTGGTGCACATTGTATCTTTGTTATTTATTATTGTATCTACATGCCAGGTTTAAGAAATAATTCACGCTCATTCAAAATGGATAAATACCTGACTGCTTAAAATGCATGTAATGAATGCAATATAATAAAGAATAATAAAGAAGTGATTTTGTTTGTCACAGAAAGTGACAGTAAGCACATGTACTGAAATATTTCACACCTATCTAAATCAGATATTTCTACTTAAATATATATAAAACAGTACACTGGAAAATTATTGGATACTATTAAGATATCTGTGTGGAGATATAATGTCCTATGTGGTGAATTTATTTCAAAGCATGCAGCCACACAGGGGCTTCTACAAGAAAGTGGTTTATATTACCTTCAACTGCGAAGCTGTGTCCTTCTCATAATCCTTGATTAACAATCATTGACTTTGGCCTGAAAATGCACCAAAAAAAATGCACTGAGAACTTTTACAAAGTTGGAGTGATGAAAGCGTACTAAAAACTAATGATTGTCCCAACTAGTTAAATTTCTGATGTGAAAGTCTGATTTTAAAATCCAGGTGAGGGTGGATCAGTACCTCTCAGACTTTTTAAACGGCTCCTGTGGGACTGAATGCTGCTCCTGTTGTCTGTGCTCCTGCTCCATCCTACACACACACACACACACACACACACACACACACACACACACACACACACACACACACACACACACACACACACACAAGCAAAGAGAGAGATGCTCATTTGGTGGGAATGTGAACACAGTCTTGTGTAGCTAATTAATCCAGGTTAAGTTCTTAAACCTCAAATCATTTTTGAGTGCAATTCTGTATGAGCAATATTACAGTATTTTTACAACTGCTTCCACACCAAATCTTTATATGTCACCTGATGTTTGAAACCTCTCACTCAAAGATCAAAACTACACACCAAATCTCCAAAACCATATGCTATTTCTCAGCCTTTCACTCAGTTTTCAATAAAACATTTTTTTCATAACACTACACACAATTCTCTACCTAAGACACAAAAATCTAACAGGAAGTGACTTGCTTTCCTTTTCCAAACACAACCAATTAAAATGCTACACTTATTCACCAGGTCCCACACACACTCCTCACATGTGCAAACACTAGTTGCTTAACTGATCATTAACCAATCACAACTTTTGTATAGGTCTATATATAGGTCAAAGGTCAGATTACCTGTTTGGAACAATGGATGCCAACAATAGAGCAAGGGGAGTAGGTGGGAGAGGCAGGGGACGACAACGAGGAAAAGTTCAAAGAGGGCGAGTTGGAGGAGGAAGACGAGGACAAGAGTAAAGAAGACAAAGAAAGAGAGCCATTGCTGATGAGATCATGGCTACACTTTACTGATCCCCCCCCCACCCACCCCATACGAACGTACACACACACACACACACACACACACACACACACACACACACACACACACACACACACACACACACACACACACACACACTCCCATGTGTTTGAATATGTGAGTATGTTTATCTCATGAGCAGGTGGCAACTTGGATGGCAGCCTCACGCACAGTGTATAAATCCAATGTGTGTGAATGGTGCCTGTAATATGTAAAAGCGCTTTGAGAAGTAATTACAGTAAGACTAGAAAAGCGCTATATAAATAGTCTATTTACACACACACACAAATGTGTTCTTTATTCTAAAAATGATACCTTTGGTTTACATTTGTTGGTAGTTTTGTTTTCTTGTATGCTACTGTATACAACACTGCTATTGTTACAACACAAATGTTTTGCCAAAAAAATATTTTCTTTTTCAACATTACATTGGTGTTTCTCAACCCCTCTCAGCAAATTACTTTCACTGTAGAACTTTGTTTGGAAATGTAGATATAAGCCTATGAAAGACCAAATAGCTTTAGATTTAGAAAAGTGTTTACATGCTATATCCAAACATATACTGTTATGAACAAAGTGTTGCAAAATTTTGAGATGTGTTTACCGCATTTTGAATGCAGCATTTAATTTTGCAGATGTGAGGCATTTTGTATATTGAGTGTGTAGTTTTGGGAATTGTGTGTAGAGTTTTGATAAAAGGAGACACAGTTTTGAAAATGTGTGTAAGCAGTTGTAAAAAAAAAACTGTAATTAAGTAATCTTTTAAAAATTATTTTACCTTTCCCTCCGTGCTTTAATCCTCTCCTCATCAAATCTGAAAATGAATAACACTGTTATATCCTCAAGTAAATCCAAGTCATTTTAAAGAACTACAGTACTAATCCTTTTTTACTTTCATTCAAACACACTAGACTTGTTTACCAGATATAATTTACATGAATGACCATTTGAACAAAGGACAGCATGACCAGCTGCTGCCTCCAGATTGGGGTTCTTTTTCGCCATCTAGTGGTCAGATATACTTACTGCACCACACACTCAGGAACATGGACGTGCTCCATGGGGACAATCTCTGCCAGTTCATCCAGGCTGTGGACATACTGGATCTTATTCATGAACTTCACACTGCAGAGGGCAACAGGACGACAACAACACGACCACCGTTATCATTGATGTCAAGTCAAGTCAAGTCAAGTTTATTTATATAGCACGTTTAAAACAACCACAGTTGACCAAAGTGCTGTACAAATTGAAGTGCATGGCACAACAAGTAAAATCAAAGCAAAAGGAGTCATAAAATAACACAAATAAAAATAAAATAGCAATAAAAGCAAGAAAATACAGTACAACATGTTATTAAAATGCTAAAAACTTCTAAGAGCAGCAGCTGAGAAGTTCTGAAATATACGAGGGAGTCTGACCATGAATTAGAAGCATGGTGTGTGTGTGTGTGTGTGTGTGTGTGTGTGTGTGTGTGTGTGTGTGTGTGTGTGTGTGTGTTACCTGATAAAGGGCCTGGATATTGCCAGGACGGTGCGTATGAACCACGTGGGATGAGCAATGACCAAAGACTTCAGGTTCTTCCTCAATCTGCCATCACAACACAAATAGCAAGTACATTCAGTTAACACAGTTGTTAGTGTTCACAAAAAATATTAACCACATAGAAATGAGCATTAAACAGAGTAAATGCTGTAAATGTAGCCCGTGAGTTAGTTAGTTAGTCTTCTACTGACTGGCAGCAAGTGACAACATTAAACTTGCCTTTGAGTCTGTCAGTATCAATGTTATGCATTTCTGTATGTTGATGGTGAACAGTGCTCAGCAGCTAAATATAGCAGACATAGATGGGCTTAACTCATATTTAACTTCAGAATAGTAATTCTTTTAAATCAATCAAAATTATAGTCAATATGTTAGAGTAGTTTCTCCATAGTTTCCCACCTTCTGTCAATCATTTGGTAACATTTCTTGAGCCAGCTGATCCCAGGCATTTTACTCCGAGGAGTGGCTCCGTTCATGTAGATGATCAAGTAATCTTCAGCCACTAGCATCTCCAGACTGCTCACCACAAACCTGGAGGAGAGGGATGGATGTTATGTGTTGTTGCTTTGCTATAGTAAATAATGGATGACCTCAAAACAGTTGTATCAAAGGGGACAACATCATGATTATTAGACAACAAGCGCAAACATGCATGAAAAGAACTGGAACCAAAAGGACATGATTAAGACGTGCTTACTTTTGACGGAGCCATTCAGTAATCCATCTATGCACATTATCAAAGCCTGTACTTTAAAACTGAAAGTCACTCACAGGAATAGGTTCTCCATGATGTAGTGATAGTCTGGACAGCTGCTGTCAGGCAGGTAACAGGCAGAGAAAACAATGATGGCGTTAAGGCCCTCGCCATAATAACCTGAAGGGAGAGAGTTTCAGTTAATAGTGAATAACACATCTCTGCATATGGGTTACAGGCTGCATTATTTGTATACTACTGGAAACCATGTTCCATAGTTTTTGAAGAGATTGATTTGAATTCTGTCCTATCACTGACCTCCGTGTGTGATGACCCGGAGGTAGGGTCTCATGACCTGCATGTCAATACGATGCTCCTGTTCTCCAATGATCACCGTCCTCCAGAGGCGTCCGTTGTGGGCATTCCCCTCCTCGTCCACATCTCCTGAACCATCAGCAGGACCTGCTTTGGCCGAGGCCACCGGTGTGTCATCTGGACAGACACAGAGCCAGATTTTGTTCTTAATTTTGCCTGAAGTAACACTGTAACACTTTATAGATAATGCTTTTTCCTTTTGGTGTGTTGTTAAATTGTTATATTTTATTTTATTCTTATTTTTTGTTCGAAATAAAAAGAAAGAAACAAAGAAAGAAAGAAAGAAATATGTGCCAAGCAGCATAGTGTTGGTTCCAAAGAAGAGTAAAATATATTATCTGTGTGTGTAAACTCCTTTCAAAGTGAGGTTTAAATTGAACATTTGAATTAGGATTACCTTCAGTTTCAACAAAACTAGTTTCTTTTTGTCTTGCTGTCTAAAGATTAAGATTAATTTAGGATTAGGTTGAAGACATCTTCACTCTTCAGTTGTGGACAGTGGTGGAACAAGTACTCAGATCCATTACTTACACACACACACACACACACACACACACACACACATGCACGCAGATAGAACTGTTACCCCCGGGGTTAACGCAATAACAAACTAATGACTCTGTGTAATAACTTTTGTTTCTGTGTATTTCTTATTTTAATGCTGCAAATTGCATTGCTCCAACATAGTTTCTTTGTATTAATATATGCAATGACAATAAAGATCTATCTATCTTAAGTAAAAGAAGTATTACAGTATCAGCAAATTTTACTTAAAGTATCAATCAATAAAATTAGTGCATTCGAAGTTGATTTTAAGATTCAGATTAAACTGAAAACATAATCTTAAAGCTAGTTTTGAAAGGTCAGTGTTAAACATAGTGATAATAAAGGGGGTTAAAACAGTGGACAGTCATGCATGTTCATTTTTATCCACTTACCTTCCCACTCCAGCTCGTTGCCATTAGTGATAAACTCCAGCGAGTCAGTCTCGTCAGGTGTATCAATGTCGTCGACGTTGATGTCCAGGTCATCCGGTGTATCCAGGAAGTCATCTGACAGCAAAGAGCCCTCACTTTGGTCCAGTGAAAGGTTCATCTCCGGGGCAACCAGGGTACGGCGTTTACGGTGGGACGAGGACAGGCCACCGCCGCTGCCTCCTCCTCCCCCGGGAGGGCTGACATTCAGGGAGTTAGGAGGAGCTGCAGCAAGAGGAGAGACAGATCAGGAAATACAAGTGATGTCATAAAGCAGGGTTATTATTGACTTCCCATTATTGACTAATCAGTGAGCTCCCACTCCCCAGGGTTACTCACAGGCTCTGTCGTCTGTGAGACCACATGAGGGATCCATGTCTCCGTACTCTGGTAGTGGTCTGGAGGGAAACATACACAGGTAAGCAACCAATACTGTGCTTGTTGAACATAATATAAAATATAAAGCCAGTCATGATACTGCAGGCAACCGAGGTTTAGCAGAATAATCATTACCCTTACTGGGTCTTGAATAAAAGCAGCATTAACTTTTGGCTGATGAGATTTATTTCATGTTTTTTTCTGATCTCTATTCTCCAGCATGAAGCAGTCTCTAACTACAGCCTCACAATAAAATGTAACATTGTGATTAGGATGGTGTTCAATGGACCAGTCAAGGCGTGGGTGTTGTCACTGATCTGGCTAAGCACTAAAAAGAGGAGCAAGCAGAAAAGGATAGAGATGGTAATTAACTTCTCTCAAGGGAGAGATGACCATGACAAGGCTGTCACAGAGTGCGTAAAGGAAGGAGGAGGAAGGGGGGGGATAGTGGAGAAAGAGGGAGGAATAAAAAGACAGAAAATGAGTGGAAGAGAGAAAAGAGGGAAGAAGTTTGTCTCTAACAAAGTGGCACGGCTCTCTTTCCCTTTACGCTGCTTGTTATTTACTGCTGACACCCTGCGCAGAAGGAGGAGCGCCAGGAGGTCAAAATCCTGCTTTGCATATGTTTGTGTAGCATGTGCCCATCTGTGTGTTTATTTGAGAGTAAGCAAAACTATGAACATTAGGACAGATTAGAAGTGTCTTTTTGCATATTAGCAACAATAGTGCAACCAGGGAACTGAAAAACAGATAGAGAATTGTACAATTAAATGGTTCAAATGCAAGAGATGCAGAGAGCTACAATGCAGTGTAGCTCAGCAAAGAGGGTCTTAGCTGCATTCCTGTGAAAGCCAACTGCTTTAGCCTCCCATCTAGAGGAGGACAGTGTGCGACAATGTGTGCTCCTCCTGAGCCAACAAGACTGGCTTTAGCCCAGAGAAACATGCACTGAAGAATGGTCTGACCCTTTTCCCAGGGGACCCCTGCAGTGATTATTAGTCCAGTGCTTCCTTTGTCAGAAATGAAGTAAATTTTATAAACAGATTTATGGTGATTTCATCTTTTAATAAAAGCAAGGTAATCTCTTTTGTTCCGGTTTATGGATGCATTGTCCTTCAGCTTCAAACAACAATATCAAGATGATTTGATGATGCTTACCTTCTGGAAATAGCACGGGGCTGCTGTTGTCTAAGCTAATTCCAAATAACTTTTAAACCTCACGCAGCTTTAGATTTGGTTTGCTTACTCATTCCCTATCTTTTCAGCCTATAACAGACAGCGTAGAGCAGAGCATCTCTCAGAGGCTGCCTTAATAATCCATCTGCTGCTGGCTGTTACTCCGTCTCTGTCTGTCTTTAAACAAAACCTGCCACCATTTTTGTGACGATGCTGTGTTGTTGATCGGTGACTGCTGTTGCGTCATATGACGTAGCCTGAGACCATTTACAGACAGAGCTGCACCTGCTGCCTAGCTTAATGCCGCTCAATCTGATGGAGGAAGGAGGAAAGGGAGAAGAGAGAGGAGGGAGGAGGGAGGAAGGAGGAGGGAGGAGGGGAGGGAGGAGGGAGGAGGGAGGAGCCCAGCACTGATCTCAACCTCTGATCTTCAAATTGTCACACTTCTCCTGTAGCAATCTTTATGTTGCTTTAATAATAACTTTCCCTTCATTCATCTTTCTCTCTGTTTCTCTTTCTTATTGTGAACATGAAATTAACATTTCAGGTCAAATAGTAGCTACATTAATAGCTCCATTGTTGCTAATGCAGTGGAACAGAAACACGATAGGGCTTTCATTACTTTGAGTAAGCTTTTTTAAAATAAAAACCATTAACATAAACAGAAATGCTTCTAAATCCACCCAGACTAAACTGCAATGGAAGTAATATGGTGCAGCTGGCCTGTAAAAAAAACCCTGTTTGGCAATTAATCTATAATTAACTGCACAACTAATCACAAATAATTCGCAGTCATAAATTAAAATGTGCTGTATATTCATCAACACACACACTATATGCCATATGCCACATAGAAACACACACACACACACACACACACACACACACACACACACACAGCACACACAGCTCTAAGGCCGGCTACACACTGGCACTAAATGCTATTATATAAATGTAATAAAAAAATTTAATAAATGTAATAAAAAAAAAAACGATTTTCAAATCTTGCACCTGTCAATACAAAACGAAATATTCTGTAGCCGTCAATACTGCTGACATTGTCTTTGCTGTTATCAAATCAGTACATATATTTTTATTTTTTCACATGAAATATACTACTGCTTGAGTGCAGTAAATCAATGGGAAACATACATGTGTACAAACTAGGCTAGCAGCAGCGCCACGTCAGACCCGTTTCTGGTGTGTAAAGACAGAAAAATCCACGCAGCTGACACGCAACAGAAACGCCACGCTTACGCCACGCAGCCAGTGTGTAGCCGGCCGAAGAGATGTTAGAACAACAGCTTTTTTGCTCAGCTGTCTCATAGTTTCAACATCAACCAATTGGCTGTATCTGACATCAACAGAACACTTTCATAGATGATGAGCAGTAGAAAGTAAAAGGATCCCACCTGGGGAAGTCTTCATCCTGCCACTCGTCTTTCACTTCCAAGTTCTCCATTCGTAGAGTTGCCTCTGTGGTGCCCATCAGAGAGGAGAGCAGGGGCCTGGAGGTGTGAAGAAAAATGTTTATCAATGTACCCCATTTACAATAACAAGGGAAAAGTGTCACATTAAATCAGTGTACTAACTAGACAGTCAGCTTCATGGCTGCACTGCTGGAACACGTGTTTGACATAGATGACAAAGGGAAAAGTCAGCAATGTTACATTACAATTTGGGGGCTGTAACCGCTCTTTAGTCACACGGTTTTTATCCCCCTGCCCAGAGGAGCACATGTGAGAGGCATGTGACTGACTCGGACAGAGCCCACTTTCTGAGCTCAGCTCTCCTCAAAGTCAAATATCACATACAAATTTCTTTCTGGGTGGAATTTAAGAAGCCAATGAGGAGGACGACATGCACACCTAATCCTCCCTCACTGCTCGTTAATCCTGCCGCACTGATGTGATGCTGCCTGTTTGATCTTGACTCACACTCAGGCTTCTATGTCACCATTAGAAAAACCTCTCTTCAGATCTAATATTAATTTGTTTGTGCTCAAGAGTTTTAAAGAGAATTCACATACTGATGAATGCCTACAATACAATGATTACACACTGGCTGCATAACCAATGGTGGCATTAGGATGCACTCCACTCTTCTAAATTACAGGATTGAATGCTGAAATCCAGATGCATTAACACAACACAATAGCAACACATTAACAACAGAAGCACAGGCCTGTTTTGGCTGGTGAACTGCATGAGAGGAGCACTGTGGATATTTAATTTGACCTTAAGTCCTGTTCTCTTTGTAGTTCTCCACTCAAGTATGAAATATAAACCACAATGACAGAGGATTCCCAGGTTTGTGTTTGGAGGTTATATTTAGAAACAGACACTCTGAGAAAAGGCACATTATAAGTGCTTGTCTATAGGTGGCAAAACTGTTATGCAGGTCAGAGCATGTTCAGTGACTATAGCGCAATGAAAATACTGGTATAGGAAAATAAAATACAACAAAGCCTGTGTGATCCTGACATTCCTGTCAGCAGTGCAGTGTTTAAATCCTAATGAAAAATAATGCAACATGGGTTCCTGTGATATAATTACTAGAAGGAGCGGTGTGGTTTTGGCAGCAACACTTGTGGTTAAACTGGAAAACAGCCGAGTCTCACATAGAGGAAATAATTCATTTCTGCAGGCCTTACAGGCCACACAAGGAGCAAAGCAAAGATAAGAGATTGTACCATGAAGCAAAATTACACACTTGTTTGCAGCAGGTCAAAGTCACATAATCCAATGTAACAACACCCAAAAAAAGAAAGCAATAGTGTTTTAGTATGCGATGTACACTGTCAGTTTAATAAGAGTGGAGAGCATAAAACAAAATAAATCAATAGACATGTAATTTAAAGTTACAGTGTTTATAAACGCTGTATGGAGAAATTGACTTTTACTGTAAGATGTATAACATTACATATGTCATTAAAAGACTCCTGTACATGTATTGTGCTGCCCATGTTCACTAATTCTGCTTGAAAACAGCAAGGTTGCAAAAAAAGATTTATGCAAAATGAATTGCCACCAAATGTGCAGCACATTGCCATTGCAGAGTCAAATGGCCCCACAGCCTTTCTGGGTTATCTCAAATTTAACAGTCAATAGGAAAAAAAACGACATGGATTTCATGTGTTATGTGGGCAATCTACAGTGATGTGCAAGCAGTCAGTGTAAGGTGTCTGCCTTGTGCAGCAGGCAGAATAGAGATGCAAGGACGTTAAGTCAGTGACAATACTCACATGAGCGGTGTAAGATCCCCTCAAAACCTCTCTCTGGTCTGTGTGTCTTCCCTCCTCCTCAGTCACAGACGCATAGATTCAAGGAGAGAAAGTCCTGCTCCTCCACATCAACAGAGAAGAGGGGGGTCAGGCTGAAATTTCTCCTCTCACGCTCCCTGTCTTTCACTCATTCACATGCGCACACACACTCATGCACAGACACACAGTGTCCTCGATGTCAGCCACTAGCCAGCAGCAGGTGTCTGAAGACAGGGGGCACCTCTGTGCTGGACTCCCCCTCTTCTCCTCCGCCTCTGGCCACCGTTGATGAGGAAAGACTGGCCGTGAAGAACGAGTCAACAGCTTGCCTCTCAGCTCCAACATCCACACCACCAAGACACAAAATGTCTTTAGTCAGAATGCATCTGCTCTGGCATCATGATCTCTCTCTCTATCCCCCTCTTTTCTCTGCTCGTAACTCCAAATACCTTTAGCGTATCTCTGTCCACTCCCAAATAACAATTCAAACCTTTCTGTGGGGGGACTTTGTGTCCCTTTACTCCATTAGTTAATCCTGCAATTGTTTTCAGTGGTCCTCTATGTGGCTGCTGTTCCCTAGCAACAGCATCTCTCTCTCCATCCATAGCTTCCCCCTCCTTCTCCGTCTCATCGCCCCACTCTCGTTCATACCCACTATACCCCAACTCTCCACATATATAAATTATTCAGTCCCTTACTTCACTTGCACCCAACCAATCATATCACCCCTGCCCAGTTTCCCTGCAATGTATGCTGCTGGCTGCACATTCATATAACAGGCTTATTTCTATAACTGGCATATATGTTTTTCCCCTGCTCAGATTTAGGCCTAGTGGCATAGTTGTCCTCAATTTTGTGGCGCTCCTGACCCAAGCTGGAAGATTAAGGCAGTTTAATGAGAATCTAAATCTTATATTTGGTTGATTTCTTTTGTTTCCATATGCAGTGCCTGCTAGTTGGGCTACATAAAATAGATCTGTACCTATCTTACCATCGCTGCAAGCCATGATGCAAGCATGACTGACAGGCACACGCGACATTCTGCCATAGCATTCAGCAGACACAGCAGGCGAATACACATGCAAAGCGAGAGGATTCACTTCAACCTACTTCCATCTTCGCATGAACCCCGTTTTTTAGACAATATAAGAGGATAATGGAAGCATTTTAGCATTGCAGTTTTAATTTCTTAAACCAGGCTCAACGAATTGACATTTTGGTTGTCGATTTAGTTTCATGAATTAATTTTCTTCCTATCAGGACTGATCAGAAAACAAAGTGTTATCGTCCGCTTTCTTTTTTCTGTTTCTATACTAATAACTTTCTAGTGTTCATTTTAATCATATTATATCTCACTATGTCTCACAAGCAAAAGAGCAACAAATATAGCTTCTAAAGATTCCTTCTTAACCATAAGCGTTCTAATTTTGGTGCGCATGCGTGACGCATTTATGGGGAATGCCATATATCTATGGGGGAATGCAAAGAACATGTTGAAAAAGCAATTGATGCTAAACATGTTACGGTAAATTAACTGAAATTATACATTTACACGACAGGTCTCCCTGTGTTTGCGTTAATAGCTTACTCACAGTTGTGTGTAAAGATATGTTTTTGTATTACGCAGTTCCGGTGTAGCAGCGATGTGTCATTGGCTGCAGTAGAGGGGGTGGACTATCTTGACGTTCAGTTTCAGGGTTTCACTGCTGTCTGCCAGTACTATGACCTCTTTGACTGTACTGTGCTGGAGATGCCAAGATGGCTGCAAGCAATTATTTCGGCTTCACACATGGTGCCGGTCCGCAATACAGGTAATTCAAGTAATGCTGATTGGTGTCAGCATGTCTATTGAGTCACGTTTAATAGCCACTGGTGTATAATGGTCGGTGTTGGGATTTCACTGAGTTGTGGTGCTGCTGAGACAAGCTACACAGCTAGCTAGCTTGTCCCGCTAGTTCGGTTAGCTAACGTTAGCTAGCGTTTTAAAGCCAAGTTCGCAGGCCAGCTCTTCCCGACACGCTGCTTGACATTAGGTGAATCGCTGTACGCTCATCTGCAGTTATTGATGGATCATCATTTTACCACTTGAAATACTAAGCTAAACGTCAAACAAGAAGTCGGTTATAGCAAATATCACGCAACTGGTTTAGTTAATCGAGCTGGCTGCAACTGTGACGGGTGATATTTTGGCCGGCATTTAGGATTAAGGAGGGCTAACCCTGGTCTAGCTGTACTGAAGGTCCCGTGCCTCACAAACAATGCACTTGTTATAGTTTATATGTGTAAAAACGACATGCTGCTACTACAGGAACATTTCAATAGATTATGTAAATGTAGAAAGGTAGAAGGCAGCGTGACCGGTAAATACATACATTTTTCAATGCGCTTACTGAAGGTTTCCAGTTTTGTTTTTTCTTGACTAGCACTCAAGTCAACAAAGCTCAGTACATGTTTGACTTTATGCACTAAAGTCTACACTTCTGATTTGAGTTAATTGGCGACCAGTCTTAAATTGTAATGCTAACTCTTGTTTTAACATAAACGTATCTCTCTCTCTCTCTCTCTCTCTCTCTCTCTCTTTTACTGGATGGATAAAAATTACTCCAGCAGACTGAATACTTGTGAAATAAATGAACTTGTCGACTTTAATGCAAAAGTCCTAAAAACAAATAGAGTATTGCCCTCTGCCCATTGGCTGCAACATTACCATGATGACCTCACACACCCAGAGATATTAAAGGTATAGCTACAACAGCATAAACAAAGAACAGTTATAACTGATAAATAAAGACATTGTTTAGTCAGTCTCCGTTGTCATGAAAGAACAGTGGTGGAAAGTAACGTTACATTTACTCAAGCACTGTACTTAAGTACAATTTTTGAGGTACTTGTTCTTAGTAAGTATTTCCATTTTCTGCTCCTTCATACTTCTACTCCACTACATCTCATAGGCAAATATACGTTTTAGTCCACTTTACTTTTATTTGACAACTTGAAAAGGGCCATTCT
Organism: Perca flavescens; assembly: GCF_004354835.1. NCBI lineage: Eukaryota > Metazoa > Chordata > Actinopteri > Perciformes > Percidae > Perca > Perca flavescens. The sequence goes on along the minus strand of NC_041339.1, from coordinate 18,632,667 downwards.
GCATAATGAGTACTTTTGGTATTTTAAATAGGCTATATTTTTTAAAGCTAATACTTTTGAACTTTTACTAAAAGGTCCAATGTGTAGGAATTTGTCCCATCTAGTGTTGAGATGATATATCGCAATCAACTCTCTTGCACCACGCCGTTCAAAGTACATATTACAGCTACGGGAGCCTTCACGCTTCAAAAAGCCGGTCTCTTGCTCTTTTCAACATCCTTTTTCTTTTTCTGGGCGAAGAAGAAGACTCCTGTTCCTGAAATTTGGATTTTGAATATGTGTGGTCCTCCATGTTTCCTTCTTCAAACTTGCCGGGGCCGGGAAGCTACGATACCCATTAGCAGCATTAGCAGCACCCGTGAATTTATCATGTGATGGGGAAAACGCGAAAGGCGGAGCAGTATGTCCCTTACCGGCTAACGTATTTCAAGATGGCGCATGAATATGGAGCATCTACCCCAGTTCATGTGAATGCAAACGTGAAATTTCAAGCCAAAAAGAATACTTGGAATTGATGGTGGTGGTAAATATTCATGAAAAAGGACACGTTTGTGAACGGGCAACACAGATTTTGATAATGAACAACTAAACACGTTACACACTGGGACTTTAAGTAAGAGTTGAAATGCATTCATAAATTAGTTATTTCCCATGGTAAGTTTTAGGGCCCTCCCAAATACTAATTTGAATATTTTCAAACCTTCTATTCGGGCTGGGGGGGTAGTGGTGCCATTCATCTGTATGTTCTGCCCACACTGCTGTGGAACCGAGTCGGTGGTTAAAAATACTGCACACACAACAGCGCCTACACTTAGACCCCCTGGCACTTAAACAACAAGCAAGCAGATCTCTTTATCGTCGATAAAGACTAGTTTGTCCCTACCAGCCTAGTTATAGCAAATCTACAACGGGAAATAGATCATAAAGGGGGGCGTTTATGGCTCCTATTAGCTATCTTGTCATTCCATCAAGCGTGTCTCAAGGAATTAAGATTTGAACCTTCTCTCGTGTCAAAGGTTGCAATGCCACTTTTGAGTTATTCACCAGATGTTTTAACAGCACTATTATCAATTTTGCACACATTTTAGTAATTTTTTACCACAATATCAAAAACTGACAAGTAATTTATATTGTTTCACAATATATATTGTCATATCAAGAACAGGGTCCAAAATGAACTTTTTGGTCTATCTGCCAATAGCTGGTAAACTGAAAACATTCCATCCATCCATCTTCGTCCGCTTATCCGGTATCGGGCCGCGGGGGGAGCAGCTCCAGCAGGGGACCCCAAACTTCCCTTTCCCGAGCAAAATTAACCAGCTCCGACTGTGGGATCCCGAGGCGTTCCCAGGCCAGGTTGGAGATATAATCCCTCCACCTAGTCCTGGGTCTTCCCCGAGGCCTCCTCCCAGCTGGACGTGCCTGGAACACCTCCCTAGGGAGGCGCCCAGGGGGCATCCTTACCAGATGCCCGAACCACCTCAAATGGCTCCTTTCGACGCAAAGGAGCAGCGGCTCTACTCCGAGCTCCTCACGGATGACTGAGCTTCTCACCCTATCTCTAAGGGAGACGCCAGCCACCCTCCTGAGGAAACCCATTTCGGCCGCTTGGACCCTGGATCTCGTTCTTACGGTCATTACCCAGCCTTCATGACCATAGGTGAGGGTAGGAACGAACACTGACTGGTAGATCGAGAGCTTTGCCTTCTGGCTCAGCTCTCTTTTCGTCACAACGGTGCGATAGATTGAATGTAATACCGCACCCGCTGCGCCGATTCTCCGACCAATCTCCCGCTCCATTGTCTCCTCACTCGCAAACAAAACCCCAAGGTACTTGAACTCCTTCACTTGGGGTAAGGACTCATTCCCTACCTGAAGAAGGCACTCCATCGGTTTCCTGCTGAGAACCATGGCTTCCGATTTAGAGGTGCTGATCCTCATCCCAACTGCTTCACACTCGGCTGCGAACCGATCCAGTGAGTGCTGAAGGTCACAGGCCGATGATGCCATCAGGACCACATCATCTGCAAAGAGCAGCGATAAGATCCCCAGCCCACCAAACCGCAACCCCTCCCCACCCCGACTACGCCTTGATATCCTGTCCATAAATGTTACAAACAGGATTGGTGACAAAGCGCAGCCCTGGCGGAGGCCAACCCTCACCTGAAACGAGTCCGACTTACTGCCGAGAACCCGGACACAGCTCTCACTTTGGTCGTACAGAGATTGGATGGCCCTGAGAAGGGACCCCCTCACCCCATACTCCCGCAGCACCTCCCACAGTATCTCCCGGGGGACCCGGTCATACGCCTTTTCCAGATCCACAAAACACATGTAGACCGGTTGGGCATACTCCCAGGCTCCCTCCAGGATCATTGTGAGAGTGAAGAGCTGGTCCGTTGTTCCACGACCAGGACGGAATCTGCATTGTTCCTCCTCAACCCGAGGTTCGACTATCGGCCGAACCCTCATTTCCAGCACCTTGGAGTAGACTTTACCAGGGAGGCTGAGAAGTGTGATAACCCTGTAATTGGCACACACCCTCTGGTCCCCCTTTTTGAAAAAGGGAACCACCACCCCGGTCTGCCACTCCTTTGGCACTGTCCCAGACTTCCATGCAATCTTGAAGAGGCGTGTCAACCAGGACGGATCTCATCAATCCCAGGGGCTTTGCCACTGTGGAGTTGTTTGACTACATCAGTGACTTCCACCTGGGAAATTGACAATGATCCCTCATCATCCTCCAGCTCTGCCTCTAACATAGAGGACGTATTAGTCGGATTCAGGAGTTCCTCAAAGTGCTCCTTCCACCGCCCTATTACCTCCTCAGTTAAGGTCAACAGCGTCCCATCCTTACTGTACACAGCTTGGATGGTTCCCCGCTTCGCCCTCCTGAAGTGGCGAACAGTTTTCCAGAAGCACCTTGGTGCCGACCGAAAGTCCTTCTCCATGTCTTCTCCAAACTTCTCCCACACCCGCTGCTTTGCCTCTTTCACGGCAGAGGCTGCAGCCCTTCGGGCCCTTTGGTACCCTGCAACCGCTTCTGGAGTCCTCTGGGATAACCCATCCCGGAAAGACTCCTTCTTCAGTCGGACGGCTTCCCTGACCACCGGTGTCCACCGTGGTGTTCGTGGGTTACCGCCCCTTGAGGCACCTAAGACCACAGCTCCTCGCCGCAGCTTCAGCAATGGAAACTTTGAACATTGTCCACTCGGGTTCAATGCCCCCAGCCTCCACAGGGATGCACGAAAAGATCCGCCTGAAACTGAAAACATTTACTGGGCAAAATATTTTTCAACAGGCCAGCTATAAAACTGCATACCATGTGATCCAATGCGTACCTCTGTGGTACCTTAACTAGATAAGACAAATAGGTGTGACCATAGCAACAGTGGACACTAAGGGTCAATCAAAGAATTGTAATACACTTATTGATGGTCATACGTTGCATGTAGCCACCAGTGTGCAAAACAAAACATGGTTAATCAACTTGTGTGTTTTAGTGATGAGAGGTGTAAAGAAATAGGTCTATTTCAGCAATCTGCCTATGGCGGCTGACCTCATTTGATTCACCCATGAAAATTTTTAATTGCATTTGCAAGTGCCAGGTGCTAATTGTGGATCCTGGCCCAGCCCTATCTGTAGATTGTAATAAGCAATTAGTGAATGTAAAGGGTTGTTCTCCATTTATTGTCATGAAAGTGCTGGCATCTTTTGTCCAAAACTTCAAATATTTAACAACATTTCATAATTTTGGTAGCAGGGAAGTGTAAGAGCAGACAAGTAGGTCAACAGCCCACCAAACATTGCTTTTTGTTCTGTTTATTTTTTGGTGAAGTTTCTGTCTCCACATGGCATGTTGCACTTATAATCCAATTATTAGATTGTGGAAATTCTTGCCTATAGTTTGAGTAATGAAATTACAGGCAATTATTATAGAGGAAATATTAGAATACTCAATGGATAATGCACAGAATAGTCAACCAGTTTTCAAATCCCATCTTGGTACTCTGTATTAGTCAAACACATTTTCCTGTATACATTTTAATGTGCAACTGTTTTTTATTTACACTGGATCCTGTATATTTTTGTGAGAGATAACATGTTGTGAAAGCATTGTGAGTCTATGTTCTTTTTTGACATTACGGCGTCATTTAATTTTAACCCTCATGTTCATCCAGACACTGAAAGCTTAATAAAGATGCTGATATCATCCAGGGATGGCCCGATAAGTTTTTTTGCTTCCCGATACCGATTCCGATACCTGAACTTGCGTATCAGCCGATACAGAGTACCGATCCAATACCGGTGTGTCATATATTTTATTATGTTTTAACAACTGTATACTAAGCTACTATTCCTGTATGGATGTGATATTATTTCTATCTTTGTTGTCTGTCTGGCTCAGGTTAAACTCTTTGTGAAACATGAACAAACAAAAACAATGAATGCCATAGAACTTTCTTTTATTATGCAGTTTGACAGTCTGTTATAACAGAAAAAGAACATAAATAAACTACTTTAACGTAGATTGTCTTTAGGGCTTTATTATGTGGTATCTGATCGGCGCATAAACTCCAGTACTTCCAGATACCAGCGTTTTAGGCAGTATTGGAGCTGATATCGGACCATCTCTAACATCATCAGATATTGATGTTGTTGTCAGTTATTGCTGTCCCCATCCCAAACCATGCTAACAACAAAGCGCTGTGGAGTTGTCTCTGTATGCTTATACAAATTAATCAGAGGTCAATGCAGGGCTGCTCAGTCAATCATTTAATATTAGTGATCACAATATTGTCCTCCATGATAAATTCATCTTGATTAGGTGTTGACATGTTGCGTTCATGTATTTTTTTTGCCTGTCGTTAGCAATGCTAGTGGCATGACTCATGGTGGTCTGCTGGTTCGTTGGTCGGTCCGCCACTTTAGTCCAGACTGAAATATCTCGACAACTATCAGATGGATTTACATGAAATTTTGTATTTCTGTTCATGGTGCCCAGATGATGAATCCTGCTAACTTTGGTGATTCCCTGACTTTTGCTCTAGCGTCATCATAAGGTTCACATTTGTGGATTTAAGAGTGAAATATCTCAACTATTGGATGGATTGACATGAAATTTAGTACGGAGCACTGACATTCATGCCCCCCTGAGAAGGAATGGCAATCATCACTTTGGTGATCCCACATTAGCATTTAGCTCAAAGCACCACTATTCCTAAGTAGAAGACTCTTAATTGTGTTAAAATATAATGTTTATAGAGCCCGACCGATAAAGAATTTTTAAGGCCGATATCGATACAAATATTTGGTGATTTAAAAATCCGATATATCAGCCAGTATATATTTAAAAAAAAATCCAGAAACACGTAACAAAACATTAAGCGATTTCCCCAACATTAGTTATTTGTAGTTATTTGAGTCTTCACTAAAATAATATGATAATGCAGTTTAAAAATAAACTTTTGTTTTATTGTCACAACAGAACAAAGGAACATCGAAATATATTAAACTTCTGATAAATAAAATGTATAAAAATACAAACTTAAGATATGAAACTTAAAGTCCTTTGAACAAAAACACAATAACCAGTATTAATAGACTTGGTAAGCTTCAGAAATATAACTTAACTAAGACTGGAGAAAAAAAATAAACAACCATGTTAACACTCACATAACATGGTTGAAGGGTGTTTCGTCTGCCGATACCGATAGTTTGGAAAATGCCTAATATCGGCTGATAATATCGGCCCGCCGATATATCGGTCTGGCTCTAGTTGTTTATAAAGATGCCCTCTGAAAGAAGTTTTGAAGTTGACCTGCTTGCTTTACTTAATGCCCTTCTCCTCTCCTTCAGTACCCAGCCTCCCCCAGCCTACTCCCATCCCTCCACAGCCACTTACAGTGTCCAGCAGGCTCCAGCTGTGGCTCATGCAGTGACTGCATCCTACTCTCCAGCTCCAGTCCAGGCAGCCCGGCCAGTGGTCACTGCCCCTTACCCTGCCTATCAGAGTCACCAGGCTCCCCCTGACTACGCCTACAGGCAGCCAGACCCCCCGGCACCCCCACAGCCAACCACCACCCCACAGACGTACCAGGTATACTCGGACACGGTCAGTCGCTTTCTTCTTCCTTTATGGTACCTGCTTCTCAGTTTCTTGTAGCATGATGTGGTCATATTGGATGTTATGTAAAGGCTTTTGTTTTGAGTCATATAATCTGACTTTTAGCCACTAAGACATGGGATTAAATGCTCTCTTGTAAACCCCAGCAGGACAACTACAGCTACGGGCGCCCTGCAGCTGTCACGACCTATGACAACAAACAGTACTACCAGACGAGTATAGCTTCAGCTCAGAGGACACCCACAGAGAATTACTACCAGACGGGTAAGTCAGTTTATTTTTACTATCATGTTGCGTCCAAAGTTTCAATCATTGTAATGGCTGAGTGATTATTCACTATTAAAGGGAAACCAATTTTAGACATCAAAGTCCGTTTACAACTGTTGAGGAGTACTACTGCAAATGTGAAAAAAATTGTATAAACCCCTTTGTAACTCCAGAGGGAACTGCAGGAAATCTGCTAAATTGTCTCCAGTGATGTCACTTGTGTAAGCATTGGTTGGGGCTGAAGACGACAAGTTTGAAAATGAAAAAAATCTAGAGGTGTAGAGTTAGAAAGAAGTGAGCTTACCGGACCTCTGTAGCTCGCTCCTCATCTCAGTTTAAGGCAAGCGGCTCAAGGCTACATTAGCTGCTACTAGCATAACATGCCCAAATCTCTGATCAAACAGTCAATGGTCTAGTTGTATTGTGGGTAATGTACGCGCCAGGATTTGTGGATCATCAGTCCTGGTATTATTTACTCTCATTCACTTATTAAGATGGCGTGATATATGCGGAATGTGCCGGCTGCTCATTTGCTCGTGAAATGAGGATCCTTTCTGTGCTGCCAAAATCTCTCGGACCAGACCCGGTCCAAGAGGCTGCGTCAGATCTCCTCACTCTAATGCCCTTCCTCTCCACCTCTACTCCCCCCTCTCCTCTTTGCCCCCTAACCTTTCCTATATCAGTAGGTGTAAAGAGTGCTTACAGTCCAGCCCCCTCCACTGTGTACAGCCAGCCTCCTCCTCCCCAGAGGCAGGTAACGGCCCTGAAGCCTCTGGCCCCCTCTGTGTCAACCAGCTACAACATTTACCCAGTGTCCACCAGTGTCCAGCAGCCCCCCACACCCATATCATCCTACACCCTTGGCTCCTCCTTCGGATCCACTGTTTCAGCCACCACCTACTCAGGTAACGTAAGATAAGAAATAAGATGAGAAAAATTATCCCAAAGGAAACATTTGTGCCCAACAGGCGGTGTGTTTGGGATCATTGTCATGCTGAAAGACCCAGCCACATTTCATCTTCAAGGTCCTTGCTGATGGAAGGTAGCCTACAAATCTAGACTCCCCCTAGTGGCAGCAAATTTATTTGGCAGCCAGGGGGGGTCTAGGCACTCTCCGTTGACTTTCAAGCTGCAAAAACCAAATTTTGGTCAGGCCAAACACATCGTATATAGAGTCGGTGGGCGGGGTTATGGCTGCTGCTGCTGGGAACAGCGGACTTCTGGAAGACTTGGAGTTAAGCTTTTCTTTGATAAAAGAACAGAACGGCACAGAAATCATTCTTAAAAAAGGAAGATGTGTTCGGAGTTTTGCCGACCGGATACGGCAAAAGTTTAATCTATCAACTAGCTCCGCTACCTTCTTCATTGCTCTGCCTGGTTGTAGCACTATCCTATTACGTGCAGAGGGAATTTGAAAGACAACCGTTTATCCCGCCCCTCGGATCGAGCTCCGTCAATGGTGAGTTCCCAGACCCTACATCTGGATGTGGGTATGGCTTGTCAGATGGAAGGAGGTTTTCACTCAAAATCTCACGATACATGGCCCCATTCATTCTTTCCTTTACACGGATCAGTCGTCCTGGTCCCTTTGCAGAAAAACAGCCCTAAAGCATGATGTTTCCACCCCCATGCTTCACAGTAGGTATGGTGTTCTTTGGATGCAATTCAGCATTCTTTCTCCTCCAAACACGACAAGTTGAGTTTTTACCAAAAAGTTCTATTTTGGTTTCATCTGACCATATAACATTCTCCCAATCCTCTTCTGGATCATCCAAATGCTCTCTAGCAAACTTCAGACGGGCCTGGACATGTACTGGCTTAGCAGGGGGACACGTCTGGCACTGCAGGATTTGAGTCCCTGGCGGCGTAGTGTGTTACTGATGGTAGCCTTTTTTACTTTGGTCCCAGCTGTGTGTGCAATGTCTTCCATTTTCTAATGATTGCTCCCATAGTTGATTTCTTCACACCAAGCTGCTTACCTATTGCAGATTCAGTCTTCCCAGCCTGGTGCAGGTCTACAATTTTGTTTCTGGTGTCCTATGACAGCTCTTTGGTCTTGGCCATAGTGGAGTTTGGAGTGTGACTGTTTGAGGTTGTGGACAGGTGTCTTTTATACTGATAACAAGTTGCCATTAATACAGGTAACGAGTGTAGGACAGAGGAGCCTCTTAAAGAAGTTACAGGTCTGTGAGAGCCAGAAATCTTGCTTGTTTGTAGGTGACCAAATACTTATTTTACCGAGGAATTTACCAATTAATTCATTAAAAATCCTACAATGTGACTTTCTGGATTTTTTTTTCTCATTTTGTCTCTCATAGTTGAAGTGTACCTATGATGAAAATTACAGGCCTCTCTCCTTTTTAAGTGGGAGAACTTGCACAATTGGAGGCTGACTAAATACTTTTTTGCCCCACTGTATATGCAGAGCGAAACCAAATAAAAGAAGAAAATAAATGAAGTGAGATGCGTACATGAGTACAAATGCATAAATTAAAGTGTGGGGTACCGGTTACTATGTTACTAATTGCAAGCAAAATACTTTACATAAAGGTGCATCCTTGTTACTATGTCACAAGCAAAGAAATGTAGAGTACAGTAAGGAGAAGGTGCTAGGAAGTGGAGCATTTTGGAACATGTGTAAGTCATTCAACACAGCTGCAGTATAAAACCGACTTGTGTATGTGAGAAGTTCATTTATTACAACATATTTACTTGCACACAATAGCTGATATATTTATCATTTGTATTATTCTGCTCTAGTCTGGTCATTACAGAAAGTGTCACAGTGAAATTCATCAGTGCATCTTCGTAAAATATTAATTTCTAGACATTTTGTGACGTAGTGACTACTCGCAGTGCTAGTTGGTGAACTACTTTAGCTGGTGACCTAAATGCTAACTCTGCCCTTAGTAAATGACATATTGGGCTTAAGTAATAAGTGCTGGTTGATTCTTAAGATTCAGGTGTTCGGCTTGTGTCACAGATGTTTAGTTGGATGATAAATGTTTAAAAGGAAACCCAAGAGAGTCCAAGAGTGTCTGTGGTGGAGAACAAAGGTTTGAACTGATATTGAGTGGCAGGGACAGGTGTATAAAAACGTTAAACTTACTTTGCTAATTCGACACTTGTCAAAGACAATTTTGGGATTGACTTTGTCCTTCTTGGTCTGGATGCTGGTGAAATTGCAGTGCAGCTTATTGCTTGCATGCGTGCTAAGCGTTCCTTAGTGACCCATATCTTGTATGCTTTTCTTCTCTCTAATAACTCTCTGTCCTCACCCTATTCCTCCTGCTGTCTTACCCTCAGGCATTAGCTACTCCAATTATGACTCAACTGGCTACACCTCTACATCCACCCCCTCCTATTACCAGCCAGCCCAGCAGACTCTCACCCAGCCGCAGCCTCCACCTCAGCAGCCCCAGCAACAGCCCCAGCCCCCCATCCAGCCACATCCTAAGCAGCTGACAAGCTCTTCCTGGAGCAACTCAGGCAGCAACATGGTGACAGCTCCGACTGTAAACACCTACAAAAAGCCCACGTTTCACCAGAGCAAACTGCAGAAGCCCAAAGGGCCTCCCAAGCAGCCCCAGCTCCATTACTGTGACATTTGCAAGATCAGCTGTGCAGGCCCTCAGGTAGGAGTTAATAATGACAAGGGACAAGATTGTATTATATGAAAGTTTTTAACATAAAAGCTTTATTGTGTTTTGCATTACAGAGCTTTGAATTACACAAACTAATACAAAAAAACAACCCAACAGAACAAACGCATATAATAATATATTTAAAGGTCCCATGGCATGGTGCTCTTTTGATGCTTTCATATAGGCCTTAGTGGTCCCCTAATACTGTATCTGAAGTCTCTTTCCTGAAATTCAGCCTTGGTGCAAAATTACAGCCACTAAAGCCAGTCTAGTCTATATATATATATATATATATATATATATATATATATATATATATATATATATATATATATATATATATATATATATATATATCTTTATCTTTATGTACATTTGGAAACTTGAACTTGCTTTCTGGTTTGATTTACTGCATCAGACGTACCGGGAGCACCTTGAGGGCCAGAAGCATAAGAAAAAGGAGGCAGCCCTTAAATCTGGGGGGCAGACGGGGGCCAGCAATGGGCCCAGAGGTGTCCAGACTCAGTTACGCTGTGAGCTGTGTGACGTCACCTGCACCGGAGTGGACGCCTATGCCGCCCATATCCGTGGGGCCAAACATCAGAAGGTTAGCACAGCTGTGACGCTTTTGTCTTTATCTTCAAGTGTTTCAATGTTTGTTGTTATTTAAGAAAATATAGGCAGCTGTAGGAGAAATTGGCGTAACATTGTTGGACATGACTGTGGTGTACTCCTGTTATGTTCCATCTGAGCGGCCAAGTCTTGGAACAAAACCCACCTCAGGGATTTGGGATGGGATTAAGTATCAGCAGCTTTAAATGGTTGTATCCCTCTCTGTCTCTTCTTTGTCAACCTTGGAAAGGTGGTGAAACTTCACACCAAGCTGGGCAAACCTATACCTTCCACTGAGCCAGTGTTGGTGAATTCAGCTCCAGTTATCACAACCTCGACAGCTGGGAAACCTCCAGTTACCACATCCACTCCTGCCTCTGTCTCAACCACTTCAACTCCCACTGTGACATCCAGACATGGGGCTGTAAACACCGCGGTCAAAATAATGGCACCAGTCAAGAAACCAGCTCCTCACAAAATATATAACATTTGTAAGTTTTTTTTGTTTTTTTTTATATAGCTAAACGAGTTCTTTAACTACAATGGTTTTCTTCTGTGTGCGTTTGCTTGCTGTGTCATTAAATACATGTTTATTTTGAATGGTTAAGCTTCAGCTTTGCACTTCGGTTATAGTATCTGTCCTATAAGTGTCAATGCAAGATACAATTTAATTAACGAATGTGACAACATTTTAACAATTAACCGTTGTTTACTGGTTTATCAATGGTTAATTACCAACCTTTGAACTAGAGATACAAATTAGAGACTAGAAGAGGATATTTTTTTGGCTTTTTAAAAAGAGGCATCTAGCATTAGCCTTCAATAAACTCTCTATTTGTAATATCTTGCCTGCCGCATAGCCAATAAGCCTGTCAGCGCTCCAGCAGCTGCAGTGACAGCAGCGGTGGTGGTGGCTGCCAAGGTGGAGGAGCCCATGCAACAGTCAGTTCAGAGGAGGGACCCTCAGAGTGACAATGAGGACGATGACAGAGCCGGAGGCCAGGGAGACATCCAGCCAGTGGGACACGACTACGTAGAGGAGGTAAGCAGAAAATGAGAAGGACAATGGCCGACAGCCAATTAGAGCTGGGCAACATATCGATATTATATCGATATCGTGATCTGAGACTAGATAGCGTCTTAGATTTTGGATATCATAATATGGCATAAGTGGTGTCTTTTCCTGGTTTTAAAGGCTGCATTACAGTAAAGTGATGTGATTTTCTGAACTTATTAGACTTTTGTAACTGTTCTATTATTTGCCTTTACCCACTTATGGCACTTTTCCATTACATGGTACCGGCTCGACTCGCCTTTTTTGGTTTTCCATTACAAAAAAAAGTACCTGGTACCTGCTAACAGGTACTTTTTTTAGTACCACTTCAGTCGAGGTTCCAAGCGAGCTGAGGCGATACTAAAAGGTGACATAAAAACCTGCAGACTACAGATTGGTCGGAAAGAATCATCACTGATCACTGCGTCATCATTGCTAGCGACAGACGGGGGATGTCCTGAACCAACCCAGCATTTTTAAATAGTTTAGCCAGCTGTGGTTGTTTTCTGCCTCCAGCTTCTTTTGAAATAAAGTTTTTCTTGGTCCTGCAGAGGCTCCACGCAGAGCTTTCGCCGTAGCATACAAGTGGCCTGATGTTTATACTTCTCCGCTGGTGTGTGCGACGAGCCGGCGTGTGTGTGTGTGTGTGTGTGTGGAGAGTGGGTGATAGAGCGAGGGATCAGTGAGAGAGTGACGGCGATTAGCTCCGGAGCGAGTAGTGACTCTAGAGTCATATAGTGAGAGAAACAAAGTGTCTCTCTTCTTTCTGACCGAAGTGGGAAATCTGGAGCAGTAAAAGTTATCCCTCTCCTTGATTTCATGTTGTTTATGGAGAAGGAGAACCAGGAAATGAGTCAGGGGAAATGCAACGCTACCAAGCCACGCCCACGGCAGTCGCTATGACGACCAGCCACGCTGAGGCGGTAATAAAATTTGCAATGGAAAGCAGACGCATAGTGCGTCGAGGCGAGTAGAGTCGAGGCAAGACGAGCAGGTACCATGTAATGGAAAAACGCCATTATTTATCAAAAATCTCATATTTTGTGAAAGCACCTATAGTCAACATTACAATATTGTTGCGGTATCGACATCGAGGTATTTGGTCAAAAATATTGTGCTATTTGATTTTCTCCATATCGCCCAGCCCTACAGCCAATCTGTATATTGTAGGACTGATCTATGTTGGTTAATATTCAAATAAAAAAAAAAACTGTTCTAGTTCCTTTTATAAAGTAAAAAAATATTTGCATCAGAGCCAGAAAGCTCATTTATGTTGCGTTCGTGGTCATTCATGGTGTGTATTTACCTAAACTTTCTGTTTGTTTCAGGTCCGAAACGTTGACGGCAAAGTAATTAGATTCCACTGTAAACTGTGTGAGTGCAGCTTCAACGACCCCAACGCTAAAGACATGCACCTGAAAGGAAGAAGGCACAGACTCCAATACAAGGTAAGTTAGTCGGAGCATCACTGAGCTGAGTCCTGTCTGACTGGTTATCCAGAGAGACATAATGAACAGCGTTGAGATGCATACTCTTTCTTCCTTTCTTCGCTTCATTGAAAAGCTACACAATGGGGTATTTCAGCCATTAACTGACAAGGAGTGAGGTTAACTACGTCAAAAAGTTGGCTTCTTAAAGGTGCCATGTGGAGTTTTTCTATGAGTGGGTCCCCATTTTGTTGCAAACACGTGTTTGATGTAATACACAATCTTACAAATGGTGTCACGCGATTGCACTGATCAGCAGGTGGCGGTAACATGCCAAGATATGCAGAGAAGAAGACTGCAAGCTAGTAAACATGTATAGATGAATATAAACAATGCTCGATTTAAATTACTTTGCAAATGTTTCATGACGAAGGAAATGCACTAAACATGTTGTTAGACCTCTAGAATACACAAGATGCATTTTAGTGGGTAACCCTGAATGTAAAAATAACTTGTTTACAAGAAACTCAGCGGGGCACCTTTCAATCAACTAATTTTGTCGCATGAAATTGTACGAGGTACAATTCCAGTGAAATGTGGCTTTAAGGAGAGGTTTGACTAGAGGAAGACTTTATCTTATCTCTGAAGGTTGCTTTTTAAGAAAGTTAGCTCAGTAATTAAGGCTAACAATTCCAACTTGGAGTGGATGGAAGACTAAAAAGAAAAAAAGGATTATTTTAAATTGTATCTGGACTGACATTACATTCTTCTTACATTCCCTTTACATTTATTCGGTGGTCCTCTCTGTAGAAGAAAGTGAACCCAGAGCTTCCTGTGGAGATCAAGCCAAGTAACCGGGCTAGGAAGCTGCAGGAGAGCAAGCTGAAGAAGCAGAAACAGAAGGCGGTGCTGAAGAGACAGAGAGACGATGAGCAGTGCTGGCACATGGAGATGAGGTCAGACTCATGGCCAAAGTTAGTAACTTAAACGTCTTCCCACTTTGACGTTAAACATTTTTCCTTGGTTGGCACAGAATAGACTTTAAAAAAAAAAGAGAAGGTAATTTCAGTAAAGGGGAAGTCCTAAAGCTGAACAGCTGAGTGTTAGTCTGATGCATGTACACATGGAGAAAAAAAAGGGAATTTCTTGCCTCATTTAATACACTCTTTTTCCTGTTTTCTTGTCATTCACATTAGCTTTCTTGCATTTATAGTATAAATACAGTTTCAGAGGAAGTTATATAAATAAGTTAGTTGTGAGGATTTTATCATGAAAACTGTACAACCAGATTAAGGTCTAAATCAGTGAATTTCCCTAATGCACAATGAAATGTTTAACATACCAGTCCTGTGCTTTAATTGTTGTTTTACAAGGGGAAATGCCATTTTTATAACCATGGATCAACTAACCACTAACAATGCTTTTGACACTAAACCTCTGTATAATAATTACCTTATATCGTCAACGGTAGATTGGAGTAAATGTTTCGGTAAAGTGCTTGTTTTTATGGTCTACTGTGTCTCGTTAATGGCAGCCATAACATTCCCGTGTGGGAGTAAATTATTTTTAATGAATTCCATTAAAAACTTCTCCTGCAGGCGATATGAGGAGGACTTGTACTGGAGGAGGATGGAGGAGGAGCAGATGTATTGGGGGGAGCAGAGACGCAGGATGGCTCCTCCACCGTTGATGAGCCGCCCTGGTATGCCAGTACCCCCTCTACTGGTGAGCGCCGCAACTGCAGTTATTTTTTGTGTTTTGTGTTGTATGGGGAAAAAAACTTGAAAACTTGAATTCCAAGTGTGATCAATCACTTTATTCCCTCCTCCCCCATAAAGACGTGTGTGCGTCGGCCAGACTCTCCTGACGACCGTCACATCATGGCTAAACACTCAACCATTTACCCAGTAGAGGAAGAGCTGCAGGCTGTTCAGAGGATTGTCTCCCACTCTGAGAGAGCCCTAAAACTGGTGTCAGACTCCCTGCTGGAGAAGGAGACACCAGCTGTTGATACGGCTGCTACTGAAGGAGGAGATGAAAAAGGGTAAAGAGTGACTTCTGGCAGATAATACACTTTTTTCTTTGGGCAGGTTGGTAATAACAAGGATTAAGGTAGTTAAAGCCAAGGGTAACATAGATAGATAGCTAGCTAGCGACCCCAGTTCAGCTGAACGGTTTGTTTCTCTTGACAGTACTGAGAACTCAGGACGGCTGCTAAAAGGTGTGATGAGGGTGGGCATCCTGGCCAAAGGCCTGCTGCTTCATGGGGACAGAAATGTTGAGCTCATCCTGCTGACTGCTAAGAAACCCACCATCTCTTTACTGAAGAACATCGCCAAGCATTTGCCCAAAGAACTGGAGGTAAGGAAACGTCGCCAGTTATTTTAGGACATTGGTTGAAGTTGAGTGAGGGAAGAATTGTGGCAAACTTGGAATTTACAACGTTTTAAGTTTTTAAATATTTTAGGATTTCATGACATACCTGGGTGCGGTATCACAAATAGATACATTGTAAATTCTGACAAAATGGCATGAAACTGTTTTCTTGCCAGTTTTATCACTATTAGTTTAATATGTAGTCAGAATGTCAGATGAGTAGATTTAAAAAAAAAAATATATATATTAAAAAAGAGGAAATTGACATCCACTGCCTTATGACTTGTCATAAGAGCTGGATACAGAGGGACTGAAAGGTTAAATATAACGGGAACGAGAGGTTTTCACTCTATATATATAAAAAACAAACAAATGAAACCTTGTGATGTAGTAATTGCACTCATGTGTAAAATAGCAACCCAGAAAAATATTCTTCTGTCAAATCACTTCATCCTAGATGGGTTTCTCTCATATGCTAGAGCATCTCATTTATCATGAGTGAACATGCACAGCTGTCTTTCACAGTCAGAAACAACACAGCAGTTTGTATTTTTATGTATTAATGATTAGAATGACTAACAGTGGAAGTAAAATCAGTAGAGTTGACTTTGTCATTTTAGCTTGCTGTGGATATATACACTACCACTGTTTGTCTGTAAAGTTAATTGTGTAAATCAATTTAGTCTGTTTATCAGAGGACTGTTTTCTGCTACATCTTAGAAATGCTGTGTGGTTTCTAGTTGTTCACAAATGACTGAAGTGCCCCTAGCCTAAAGAGAAAAACTCATGTGAAATGTGAATTTTTTATTTTTTTTTATTTATTAATTTGCTGGCATTTTCTCCTCAAGACAGATGATTGCCACCAGGTACAAGGTTGTGATGTATTTCAATTGCTCACTCTTCCTCCCTCCTGCTTTAGCTGTAATTAGCTGCTTTTGACTGATCTTTAGATTCACTGCCTGGTTATGACACCTGAATCCTACAGAGTGAGATGGGGCTTTTATCTTCTTATACTGCCCCATTGCTTTCCTAAATATTACAATTACAAAGATTTAATGAATTATTGGAAAATATATTTTTGGTAATGTCACAGACCCTGTGACTGAACATAAACTACTTTGAGATAAAAGAAATTGCACAACCCAGAGTTAAACACATAACAGTATTGCCCTGTAACCTCGCCAAATAAGGCTATTATTTGCCCCTACACCCCTCCTCCTCTGTAGTGAGTAATCCCAAGTGTCCTTTTAACCGGCAGACATTTTCTGAAGATCAGTATGAGGTGCAGGCTCACCCTGAGGAGGCGAACATCGTGATATTTTCAAGCAAGGAGCCCAAAATGCAGGTGACCATTTCTCTCACCTCGCCGCTGATGAGGGAGGACCCTGCTACTGAGAAGGAGAAGCAGGCAGGAGGAAAAGCGGCTGAGAAAGGTTAGAGAAGCCAAAGCTTTCAGTACCAGATGACCAAATGTAAGCGATGTGTGTAATACAAAAAAAAAAAAAAATATATATATATATACTCCATTTTTAGGCTGAAAAGCTCTTAAAATTACACAAAATGAGAAGTGGGACTTGTAACCAAGACCACATTCATAGTAGGTTTTTTTTCTTTAACCCCTAAAATAAGATTTTTCTCACATTTCATTTGTCCCACTTTATTCATTTCCCCCATTTTTTGCAGTTACAGTAGTCCCCGATTTCTTCATTTCTTTTCCACAACATGGGAATCAAAAGCCGGGCTCTCCGACCTTTCTGTGCCACTAGGGTGTGTGTTTATCTTGTGAACACATGCTCAGATAAAACCTTTGGGATACTATACTAATAGACTGAAGGTGATGATCGGTGTTTAGATAATGCCCAGGGATGAAAATGCTTCAAATGGTGAGACTATTTTTTTTTTTTTTTTTTTAAATCCTTATTTCTAGACTTGACAAGAGTTTAGCTTCTTGTTGCATTATGGTCACGATACCTGCAGTATGAGGGGGATTTTGAGGTCCAGAGACTTCCCATTCCCTCGTCTCTCATCCCTGCATCATACTGTGGCATTATCAATGAAGAGGTGTTGGAGTGTCATTTTATTACCTCACAATGATCAGTATTTGAAATAATAAGATGACAATAGTAAATCCATTATCACCCCCCCCATTTAACAATAAAGGTAATTTTCAAGGTCATTGTGTTGCAAACACTCCTCCGCCTGCTCTAATAACTCAGTATTTTAATGTGTTTTTCCCATTTAGAAAACATGGTAGAAATGTTTTCTGTGGCCGTTGTTTTTTATTTTGTAACTTTTGTTTGGGTTTGTTGATCAGTTCCCCTACTTCTGTATCAGCAGACCTAGGCAAGCCGATGGCTGATCTGAAGACCACACTTATTTACATACCACTAAGAATAGAAACCTTAAAGGAACCAGGTTGCCCATGTTTATTAAGCTTTTTAGAGGAGGAAACCCCCTCTTGTTCATTTTCAGGGGCTCAGCTGCTGCTAAATCCATAACCCTCTCTCTAAGAGGCATGATAAATATGGGTCTTTGATTCTAAGTGGTATGGTAGTGTAGACTTCAAAAAAGTGACTTTGTTTTTGTTATGCATTTCCCCTGTAAGAAAGCTAATGTCCTCTGCTGTTGCTACAGTTCTAGTGAACAACGAAGTGTGGAAAGTCCCAAGGCTGATCTTGAGAAATATTCAACATCCTAGTCATCAGTAACCACATTGAATGTTTTGGACAAACCGGTCATTTGTAATTTGTAGGTGACTTTACAGTCTTGTAAAGGTCTCTTGAATTTTTCCTCAAACAGCCCACAAACTACTTAATTGACACCTAAATCCAACACCGACACAAACATTATTCTTTAAACAAACATAACTTTGTAATTTATCATTTTTAGTACTACTAATAGGTTAATCTTGGGCTTTGTCAAGTAGATCTGACTTTCATTGGTTTGCTTTTTGATGTTGATATTCTCTCTAAATATGAAGGCATGAAGGGAAAGAAGTATCCTTGCTCTTGTGCCTTTATCTGCTTAAGAAGTTTCCTTTCAAACATTATTGCAGAGGAGTAACGGGAACCATCGCTATCTATGCAAAGTAGGGTCAATCAAATGATGTAGAATGAGAGCATCAAAAGGAATAAAGTCCATGTTTCATGATCCAAAGTACTAGAAAATCAATTTTTGGATCTGAAGCTCAAACGGTTTCAGTCAGGCTCTTGTGCAAAGTCAGATGCAAAAACGAAACACTGAGTTTATTATAGAACATGCTACAAGTCTTAATGAGTGATCAGTTCCTGAACTGGAGAAATGTTACAAAATGCTTTAGAGATGACAAGAGTGATAAGACAGCATTATAGGAAGAAGGAAACGAGGGTTTGACTTAATACATAAAACGGTCTTTAATGTGCCTTTCTCAGAGCACACATTTTGACTTGTTGTAGTAGAAAAACTATGAACGATTGCTCGGTTTCATTTTAAGTGTCCACACCAGTGAACCAGCATGCTCAGTAGCAGCGCACTGACACAAATGGACATTAGTCATGTTATTAGTCAAACTTAAGTTTAACAAGTCAAAATGTCTCTTAAGAGAAAGATGCACTCAGGCAGATGATAATGGTGTCCACATTTAAAGAAACTATAAAATCAATAGGTCTTATGTGGTTTAGTCATCTTAAACTAATAATTAAATATAAATTCCACCACTCTTCTCTCTGAATGCCTTGGATTTCCTTTTTTTTTTTTGCATGAGTTTTTGTGACCTCACACTCAAAGAATACATCGGTAAAACACGTAAACTTCCATATTCAATGGTCAAATGTTTCCTTTTCTCTCATATCTTCCCCTCATTATTTTTCTCACAAAACAAACTGAAACAAACCAAAGAGTCTCAAGGAAATGTCTGGTTACATCAACAGTAACAACACTTACTATGTGTTGCAGTCATCATTTGGGTTTTGCATTAGTTTGACTGTTGGTCACGAGCTTGTGCATGCTATCTCCTCCAGGTGTGGCTGAGAAGGACCCCACTGATCTTCTGAATAAGAGAAAATGTCTGGAATACCTGGCTGCTCTCCGTCACGCCAAATGGTTTCAGGTAAAAGCACCACATGCATGTGAAAATGTCATAAAAACAATTTAAAATAATGACCACAAAAATCCTGGTAGGACTGGTTCAAGTTGTATGATAAATATTTCTAAAATCAGCAAGCCTGTGCGGTCATCATCTCTTTAGTCATTAAGAGTTCTACTCACAAAACGGGTTTATAGTTTTGAGTAGAATCACAAATGTTTTTACTTTGCCTTTTTTCAAATACACACATTTAAAGTCACCAGTTAAATTGTATAGTGACATTGTCAGAAGTGCAGTCTATCTAAATTAATTAAAAAATAATAATACAAATATTTTTTTTCTTTTCCTTTCTGAAGGCTCGTGCCAACGGGTTGCAGTCTTGTGTGATCATCATTCGGTTGCTGAGAGATTTATGTCAGCGCGTTCCCACCTGGGGGAAGATGCCCGGCTGGGTAAGAGGCTTCAACTGTCTATGTTTTGACTTTTTCATTTTCTTTATTCTTTTTTTGGAGGGGGGGGGCAAGGGCATTCGACCTTCTCCTAGTAAGGTTTTATTTAATATTTTGTCATCTCTCCAAGCACAAGTGCATTGTTGTACTTTTGATTTTAACTGTTTGTTTCCCTAAATTTCTGTCCTCTTTTTGTATGTCTGTCTCTCCTGAGGCCCGTTTCAGGAAGGAGGTTTAACAAACTCTGAGTCTAACCCTGATGTCGGAGTTGATTTACCCTGAGATGGGAAACTGAGTTTTCAGTTTCAGAACGGCTGATTTGAGTTGGTTCAATCGACTCAGAGTAGGTTCACGCGCGTGCACCACCACAATGAAAAGGCAGCATGAATGGAGCCATGGTACTACGATTCACCATGGCAACAACCACAAACAAACTGGTTGGCGGAAATATTCATGCGCACATAGTGATTTTGAAAATGTATTTCGTTAAAAAAAGCAACACAGCGGCTGCCGCAAAAGAGAGAGAGAATTTGCGTGCGAGAAAATTGCCGTTTGCAAAAAACGTAATGTGACACAAATAATCTGCTGGGATGTGAGAGCATGTCCGCAATGGGTGACGTTAGTGATATGATGACGGATAAGGTTATGTAGGCTACATAACTGATTAACTGGGAAGAAATACGATACCACTCAAATAGGAAGTTATCTGGAAATTAAAATGCGTTGGGGCCTCAATGTCATCTCCCGATGTATGTTTAACTCCCTGCGAAGTAATACAGCGTCTTCATCAACAGGATCGTCGACAAAAGGAAATGCCATGTTTTGAGAAAAAAAAAGTTTTATAGTCTGCCTAACATGTTTTTTTTTTTTTATTCATGCCGATAAACTGCGATAAAAAAAGCCTGATACAGAATGAATGAGGAAATGAAAGTGCGCTGTGTCAGAGGGAGGAGACGGAGAAACACTGAGGTTTCTTGTAGAAAACCTGCTTCCAACCGGGTTAGGTTCACAGGCTCAGTTACCATAGTAACTGACTGAGGTTAAGTTCTTCCGCTCTTTCTGAAACGGAAAACCCAGAGTTTCCTTCATCTCAGGGTGAACAAACTCAGAGTTTTCACTAAACCTGCTTTCTGAAACGGACCCCAGAGGCCTTTACTACGAAGCAAGATCAACATGGCCTGGATTTATTTCTGTTACCCGGCTTCACCAAACCTAACATCCGCGGTCTCGCATAAGCTGTGTCACGACGGTGGTTAACAACTAGTTCAATCAACCCAAGGTTGCCCAATCCAGTGGCGCGCGCTCACACATAAAAGAGCCGGTGTTTGCACAGCACGACCAATCGCAAACCTCTACCAAAGCTGCAATACAGTCGCTGCTTCCTAAAACCGGAAGGAAAGCTGGCAAAAAATAGCTGACGCTGTGTAAATCACAACTCTTATCGATAGCACTTCCTCATCAGTCAGGACCAAGATCTGACCATAATTACACTTGTGCTTTCCATTATCTGTCGTTGCTTTAGCCTATTATTTTAGTTGCAACCCTGGCAGTGGAAGCGATCGTGAGAGCAAATAAAAATATAAAAACCCTTATATGATTTTGTCGACTAATCAATTAGTTGATTTAATTGACAGAGCTGTGCGCTTTGAGAGGTGGTTAAGACTAGAAAAGCACAATATAAATGTAGTTAATTAACCATCTGTAAAACTGAGTTTCTCCACAATTAATCCTGCAAAAGCACCACTTTAAATCTTGTGTTTACCATAAATATGCTCAGAAGTTTCTTGGAAATAAGTAATTAAGCATGAATAAGCATAAAAAATGACTAATCGACTAAGAGGTGGCAGCCCTACATAAAAATACCCATCAGGGAATGTTAACGGGGTTGTCGGTCTCTAAATGTTTTAACTTTTATGAGTGCATCTCTCTCTCTCTCTCTGTCTCTGTCTCTCTCTCTCTCTCTGTCTCTCTCTCCCTCTCTCCCTCTCTCCACGCACAGAGCTCTGCCAGATCTTCTAAGAACGCCGTTATCAATTGAGTATTGATTGGTCAGTAGGCGGTGCTTTAACACCGGTTGATCTCTGATCTCCAACTTAACCTGCTCCCGACCAGGTTAGGCGTTCAGCATAAGTTACCACGGCGATTGAACCCGGTAACAACTAATCCACTGTCGTGGTACAGAAAATTTGAACCTTAAGTTAGCTTGTTAACGCCAAATCCTGCTTCGTAGTACAGGCCTCAGGTGCCGTCTATTTGAGAACAATAACATCAACAGGATATTCACATACATTCATAGCTCTATCAGTGCTGAGTTAATGCTGTATCTGTATCTTGTGTGAGGCGACTTTTATACACACCAAATATCTTGACATGGTTTTTTTTCTTATGAAGAGTCAGGACTGATAGAGGACTACCTTTAAGGGTCCTTCAATCCACTGTCTGAAGTGTCTTCTCCCTCCAGGCGATGGAGCTGCTGGTGGAGAAAGTGATCAGCAGTGCTCCAGGCCCGCTCAGCCCAGGAGAGGCCATGCGCAGAGTCCTAGAGTGCATCTCCACAGGCATCCTGCTTCCAGGTCAGGCAAACATATTAATGAGATTTCAATACGTAGATTATTTCACAGGATACATAATTTTTAGGACTTTCGAGAAACAAATACTTGTTTCGTGTCATTTTCTTATCTACCGTGCCTCCCTGTGGTGCTACAAAATCAGCTTGTCAAACTTGAACCTTTTGAGAGGATTCACTATTTACTGCCTCTGTTATTACTCATTATATTTATTACAAAACATACATTATCACACTTACATGTTAACTTGTTTCTCCTCCCCTTACTCAGATGGACCAGGGTTGATGGACCCATGTGAGAAAGAGACAACAGATGCTTTGGGAAGCATGATGCTACAAGCCAGAGAGGACATTACTGCCAGTGCACAGGTACCCAGACACAGCATGTATGCCATGGCCACTAAAAAGTCTAGATTCCGATGGGGTGGAAAGTGTGGATTCACTTTTAGTAACTGGACAGCATAACGGGACACACTTTGCTTTTCAGCTATGAGTTAATGACCCAGTACTAAACTGTGGGTAAAGACAGCAACAGTGTGAGGTTTAGCTAATGAGCTTGGTGAGGGTTATTTGTGAAACCACCACCAGAACCATGCAAATTGAATTTCAAGCGTGTTTGATTTTTGGTGAATCCACTAACGGTCAGAGGAGGAAAGAGAGGACTTTTAAAATAACGCTATCCACAGTGAAGCTGGTAGTCTGCTTCTGAGGGACAGCTGTGGGGAAAAGGAGAGGACCACAGCCTTTTGTTTAGGGCTGGGCAATATATCAATATTATATTGATATCATGATATGAGACTAGATATCGTCTTAGATTTTGGATATGTAATATCGTGATATGACATAAGCGTTGTCTTTTCCTGGTTTTAAAGGCTGCATTACAGTAAAGTGATGTACTTTTCTGAACTTGCCAGACTGTTCTAGCTGTTCTATTATTTGCCTTTTTCCCACTTAGACATTATGTCCACATTACTGATGATTATTTATCTAAAATCTAAGTGCGAAGATATTTTGTTAAAGCCCCAATTGTCAACCCTAGAATATCGCCGCAATATTGATATCGAGGTATTTGGTCAAGAGTATCGTGATATCTGATTTTCTCCATATCGCCCAGCCCTACTTTTGTTGCATGTCATACTTCTTTCTCTCACCTCGTTTCCTGTGTCCCTCTATAACGCTACAAAGCAACATTTCTCATTCCTGTTTTCTCTGGTTCCAGCATGCTCTGCGGCTGCTTGCTTTCCGCCAGATCCACAAGGTTCTGGGCATGGAGTCTCTGCCAGCGTCCAAGGCCAGCGCTCGCAACCGCAAGCGTCGACGGGACGGCAGCGAAACGGGCGAAGGGGAGGGGGAGGGCAAAAAAGACAAGAAGGAAGAAGCAGAGAGTGCTTGACCTCTGCCTCCAGAGTGTAGGCCTTTGCTTGTTGGTAGACTGGTAGAATGTCACAACTTTTCTTATCTTGAAAACAATCTTAACACGCAGCTATACACATATGAATATAACTGACTGTACATGTTACATGTCTACCCTTGAATTAAGAGGAGTAATATGTTCAGGGGAGAAAACAGAAGCATAAGAATCTGTACTGCAAATCCTCCTCGTATAGTAATTTCCCGCAAATTAAGTGTCTTTTAAAGTTTGCAGAGAAAATTGGCTTCATCATGAATCATCAAAATGAATGATTGCATCATTCCATTTCAGTACAATTGCACACTACTACTGACCACTCCCCTCTTCTTGTTTATTCCCAATAGTTAAACCACCATCAACTACAGTATTGTTTTATAAGATGTTGAAAAACCTCCAGTTAAATCATCAGCACCTAAGAAAGCTTTTTTTTCCCAGTAGGACTGCTTGAGTCAGGACTCGCTGAACTAATGTTGGTGCATGACATTTGTACGCTAAAATGTTTTTCAGTCTGTGTTCAACAAACAAAAGGATATGGGTTCTGGTTTAGAAGTTTTGAAACTGAGAAAGATTACAGATTACGGTCTACAAACATAATGCACTGTGATGTTCACTGTGCCTAAGATGAGGAACTTTAAAAATAAACTAGTGTGAAGGTCCTTCCTGAACTAAACACTCCCTCTAAAGTCTCCTGTTTCAACATTTCCTCCTCATGCATTTTGAAATTGTTATACGTTTGAGTTGTGAAATTCAAAGGTCCTGCATCACACCTTAAATACTTACAATTAATTCCCCTTGAAAACACGTCCGTAAGGTTTTGCAAGAAATGTACAAAGAGAGATTCTCTGTTTTGTGAGGTTTTTCTGTGGAGGTCACTGGAAAGTAAATCTGTCTCTTGAGGAGAGAGAAGTCTTATGTTGCACAGTCTGAAGCATGCTGAGGGAATGAAGCACTTAAGAAATGACAATGTTACTGTATGCAGCCATAATTTTATCATTTGAATAATATCCCTGGTAACCTTTTTTTTCTTCCAGAGTATGGTTAGCAGAAGAGAGAAGCTTTAGTCCGACTGAATCTCTACTGTAATGATCATGTAGTCCTTTGACTTTCTTCCTTGTGCCTGCATCATGTTGTGTATTACAGAGTAAGGGTTACATTGTTTATTTGTCAGGTTAATATTGTAATGAAATTGTTTCACAAAGATGTAGGACAGGGAAGGGACAGTTGCACAACTCTTTGGCTTAAAAGTTGATGTGATGAGAGCATTATTGTGCCGTTTTTAGTTTGATTTTCATTTATCAAGAGCATCATGTATTGCTTATTTTATTTCTGAAGGATGTTGCAATCTATTTTGTATTCTTTAAATGGAAAGTGTGAACGTTGCTGTCCTTATATGTGAATGTCTTTGTAGTGTTGCCTAAAATTAGGGGAAATATATTAAAACACGTTTAAGCCATTTGTGTCCTGGGTTCTGTTGTTTCTCCATCGCTGCAAATTCTCAACAATTTCTACAATTTTAAGAAGCACTATTTTTAACAGAACACATGTCACCTACAGCGTCACTTCTTGCGTCGCTTCATGAAATATGAACCGCATTTTCCAAAATATTGAGGAAGTGGGCTGACAATGACAGCGCTCACTCCACAGCTGCAGTAACATGTCTGGGAAATGAATATCGACAGTATCTGTATCAGTATCAGTAGGAACGCTGTATGAGACAAAAATGATTTCGAAGTCTTCTTCCTCCAGTTAACGAACCCAGCTGTCCTGAAGAGGAAACTGTCAACATCTGTCCAGAGAGCCGCAGGTACTGAAAAATTCATGTCGACAAGAAACCAGACCGAACAAGCTGTCCGGGTCGTTTTACTTTTAATGTATGCGACAGGAACAGCCAGGAACAAAGCTGTCACAACCTGCTAACCGCTAACAATTTATTTTGCTTTATTGTATTGTTGTATCCATGTTGCCTCGACAACCGCTACTATTTATGTCTCTATTTAGGCATTTATTAACAGACTTTCATTATGTTTTTATTTAATTGTATGTCATTGTTCTGAGACATTTCTCTCCTGGACAGGTGTTCAACACAGAATTCTCCAACCCTCCAGCCCTGCTCATGGCAAAGGTATATACTATGAGAGCACCAAATTAAGTAGTTTGCTTTATATTATAACAATATAAGGAGCTTAAGTAAATTCACTTTAATCTATGTTGGTGTTGATATTCAAGGATAGAAAAAAGGGTCAATGCAGCAACGCTGTTCTCCTAAATTATTTATATTTTCTTTGAGATGTGTCAAATATTTATAACAAATGTTTTAAATCATAAATGCAGTTCTTTTGTCACATAAACACAAAATAATGCACATTAAAAACTTTTTTTTTACTTTACAAAGCCATAAAATACTCAAAACTAATTATTTTATAGGCCATGTGGATGAACACTATGATTCTATCATATATATATATATATATATATATATATATATATATATATATATATGATATATATATATGATATATATATATATGATATATATATGATATATATATATATATATGATATATATATATATATCATATATATATATATCATATATATATACCATATATATATATGTCATATATATATATATATATATCATATATATATCATATATATATATGTCATATATCTATCATATATATATATATATATATATATATATATATATATATATATATATATATATATATATATATATATATATATATATATATATATATATATATATATATATATATATATATATATATATGATAGAATCATAGTGTTCATCCACATGGCCTATAAAATAATTAGTTTTGAGTATTTTATGGCTTAGTAAAGTAAAAAAAAAAAAGTTTTAATGTGCATTATTTTGTGTATATATATATATATATATATATATATATATATATATATATATATATATATATATATATTATACGCACACTCTACCGGTCAAAAGTTTGGTGTAATTTAGAAATTTCCATTCCACTCCATTACAGACTGCCAGCTGCTGTTGTTTTTTTAATCAGGGCAGCAGTTTTCAGATTACATTATGAGCTTACATAATTGCAAAAGGGTTCTCGACTGAAGTGGTTGATATCAATATCTACATTGCCCATTATCAGCAACCATTCATCCAATGTTCCAAAGGCACATTCTGTTTACTAATCTGATATTTTAAAAGGCTAACTGAGAAAACATTGGAGAACCCTTTTGCAATTAAGCACATAATGTAATCTGAAAACTGTTGCCCTGGTTAAAAAAAAACAATGCAACTGATCTCAGCTGTTATTCTGTCTATAATGGAGGGGAATGGAAATTTCTAAGTGACCCCAAACTTTTGACCGGTAGTGTATATGTACATACTCCATTTACTTGGGTTTAAATGAAACTGTTCTTTAAAGATAATTCCTAGAAATGAACAATGACTAAATAACAGTTTTGTCTCTATTTTCCTGATTATTAAATATACCAAATTACATAGTTCTTTAAAGGAAACTAAGGGATAATGTATAGTGAAGAGGGTCATTATTGCAAATTGAACCCCGAAAGGATAATATTATCTTGCTTATTACACAGCTACTTACTAAACAAATCAATAATTTAACACAAATTATTGATTTAAAAATGTTTTTATTAATAAAAATGGTCATCTAGAGTCTATGATCATAACTGCATCCATAGCTGTAATTGACCAATCAGAATCGAGAATTCAACAAAGCCTTGACATAATAGGTAATAACAGTCTCTTAAAATAAACAATATTTGTCATGGTTAATATGTTGCTAATATGCAACCAGCCAGTATTTTAAGTTAATAGTATGGCTTCATTATTTCAGACAGACACTGAGGTGTTTTAGGGCCGGTGCCTCTCTTATTATTATTATTATTATTATTATTATTATTATATTCTGCTCCTGCAGATGAGCTGGGCTGCCAGTACACAGTGTGTAGCCAAGGGGGACCACAGGAAACCAAAACCTGGAGAACTGACTTTCTACAAAGGAGACATCCTCACTATTGTAGACACAAGCACGGTACTGTCATGTTTAAAAGCGGCTATACATAGTGTTTGTTAAGAGTCCTTGTGTGTTTTTTTTCTACCATTTAACCCAAGACTTTGCTCTTTACTAGAAGAAGGGATATTACAAGGCCAGACACAACACCACCGGAGAGGAAGGACTCCTAAACGCCTCCAATGTGCGTGAAAGAGAGGCTCTGCGTGTCGACCCCAGCCTCAGCCTCATGCCGTAGGTCTCCTCTTCTTCTCAGTTTTGCACTCACTTTTTTTGCATCAGTAGAATGCAACTATGTTTGCATACAGTAAACAAAAGCAGTGTGATTGTCACATGGGAGCACTCTAGTTTCTGACTTTAGCTGCTGCCTTGGTCAATCTTAAAAACACATCTTGTGACTACACAGTGTGGATTTGACGCGCAAACAAACATTGCCAGTATTAATCACTCCAACTTCCTTTTTTGGTGTGTACACTCCTGACATGTTTTCACCTCCTGTCTGTTAGAAAATTAGTATCTGTAAGATATTTCGGACGGGTGTTTTTTATGTGTCTCACCCTGTGCCGTCTTTCCCTAGTTGGTTTCATGGGAAGATCTCGGGTCCAGACGCAGTGGGTAAGCTGCAGCCAGCCGAGGACGGCCTGTTCCTGGTTCGAGAGTCCATTCGCCATCCCGGCGACTACGTCCTCTGTGTCAGTGTCTCCGGAGATGTTGTCCATTACCGGGTCATTTATCAGGACAACAAGCTGACCATTGACAACACACAGTATTTCTATAACCTCATTGACATGATAGAGGTAAGAGGCTCTTGGTTCTTGGTTAGAGTCAATCCAAGTTGCGTAATTCTATGTAGCCAGGAAAAAATATAGCTACAACATGCACAAAATCCCTGAAGATCTTTCATGTGAAGGTGAAAGGAAACCTACACATATTGCTCCAAGACTAAATGTACATATGTTATTAACCCCTAGGTTAATTTTGCGCCAGAATTGTCCTTTAAGGTATTTGGTCAATAATATTGTGTAATCTGATTTTCTCCTTATTCTCCAGCCCTATGATAAAGTTGCTCTTTATACTACATGTTTTGTTTGAGTTTTGACCTCTTAACTCAGAATTCAGCCAGATGTTGCAGTGTAAATAATCATCAGTTTAGTTCAGCTATTTCTTCCATTCAAACTCCTAATGAGGGGACTGGGAAATTATCAATCTGAAGGGTCACAATATGAAAAAAAAGCATTTCTGTTTCACAAAATAATTCTTTTTCTGACTATTTTCTATATGAAACCCAATATTTTAACACATCCTCCCTGACAATTCTTCAAATTAAACTTTCTGAGAAAGAACAAGAGTCTCTACAGCCATGCTAGTGGCTCTGTGAGGCTGTACTTGGATACTTTGAGCAAAATGCTTATATCAGTATGCTACATGCTGATGTTTAGCAGGTATCTTGTTTCCAACCATGTTCCCCATCTTAGTTTGTCATGTTAGCATTTGCTATAGCTGAGGCTGATTGACATGTCATTAGTTATGCAAGAATTTGGCCATAAAAAGAAAAAGAAAATGTTGACTTTATGATAGGTAATTGGTGGACCGATTGACCAAAGACTAGCATGGCTAAAAGTCACCCTAATGTTCACATTTATGCCTTAACTTGTGACGAGGTGTCACAAATAGACAATTCCTCATCTTAAGGGGGTTGGGAAGCAAGGTAGTCTAACGTCTTCTGTACTTATAGCCAACGTGTTTGTCAGCCTGGTAACCCATCAGCATAACTGACAACAGTGTAAAAATACATACCTCATGTGTCAAAGTTAAGCAAAGACAGGAAAACACATGAAGCACAGCCCTTTTTGGTTGGTTTATCTTTATTTGGCCTGTGAGAGTGCATTATGCTTTGCTGCAGTGAGGTTTATAGATAGGCTCTACAGTAATGGCCAGCTCCCGTTCAGCACCGTCTTATCAGCGAGCCACAGATGGCTTCAGGCCTGAGTCAGACCGGCTGTTATACTCCTGCGAGGAAACAGAGGGAGGACATCCAGATGTATATTTGGGATAGATCATGTTATAGATGCTCTTTTGTCTCAGTGCTGGCAGACTGATGACAATATAAAACCAGACTCTGATGTGTCACTGTATCATATTTTACTTGTGTAATTTAATTCAGCTGCCAATATAACCTATATTTAGCTATTTCATGAGAAAAACTGCACCACATAATGTATGTATAGATACTCTTCAGTGTCAGTTTAATGTCTGTTTCCTGTCAACAAAACAGAAAGCATCAAGGGGCAGCGTTATACTCATTGTTCTTTTTGTCAAACCACAGTCCTTACCCGTTTTCAAAAGGCTTCCTGAGTACTGCAGAGGTGTTCATTTTCTCTGTGTCATAGTTTCAATGAACTTATTATTCTCTTTAGAGCTAGAGAAAATAATAATTAATTATCCTTTTCTATGTGGCAACCTTTACACAAAGAGTGTAGAGAATGGACATACCAAATGAAATTACAGATATAAAAAAACATCTACTATAAGTAAGTAAATATCTGCTGCTGTTGCTGGGCAATATGAAGAAAATCAAACATCACAATATTTTTGACCAAATACCTCAATATTGATATTGTAGGGTTGACAATTGGTACAAAATATTTACACAATGAGATTTGCGATGAATAATTATCAGTAATTTGGATGTAATAACTAAGATGGTAAAGGCAAATAATAGAACAGCTAGAACAGTCTGGTAAATTCAGAAAACTACATCACTTTACTGTAATGCATCCTTTAAAACCAGCAAAAGACAACACTTATGTCATATTACGATATTGCGATATCCAAAATCTACGACAATATCTAGTCTCATATCACGATATTGATATTATATGGATATATTGCCCAGCCCCAGTTGTTGTGTGATTCCATCTTTGCAGTTCTACTCAAAGAACAAAGGCTCCATCGCTACAACTCTTCTGAAGCCCAAACAAAAACAAGGAACCAAGTCAGCTGAGTTGGAGCTGTCTAAATGTAATGTCAAGAAAACTTTTACAATACAGATCAAATATAATGATAATGATGATGCAAGCATTTAGTGTTACGTGTCAGGTTTACAGTTCATGTCCCTCTCCTCTCCAGCTGGATGGCTGCTGGACATTACGAAGCTCAAACTGGGAGATAATATTGGAGAGGGGGAGTTTGGTGGTAAGCTTTTATTTGATTTGATCTACTCTCCTTATTATCTTTGTACCTTCACAACATCTATAATGAAAAAGTGTCATCAAACCTTTTCAGAAAATATTAATTCTGTCTTATTTAGTACAGATGTATTCTGATGGCAAATACTATGTGGGATTCTCACCTCCAGCTGTTTATGAAGGAGACTACATGGGCCAGAGGGTGGCAGTAAAGACCATTAAATGTGACGTCACAGCTCAGGCCTTCCTGCAGGAGACCACAGTCATGACGTGAGTCTGAAGATTCCCTAAATTTGAATGTTTTCACGTTTTGTCAAAACACCTGATGAACTGCGAATTAATTACTAATAAAACCAGCCCTTAATGAGTTTTCTCAATGAAAATTAACTGATTTTGGCATATTTTGCGACTGAGCATATCATTTTGAATCAAATGTAACTTGTTAGTTTTTTTTTGCTGTCAGTGTCTTTAATGTGGATTCACTCCTTCCAGTAAGCTCCAGCATAAAAACCTGGTGCGATTGTTGGGGGTCATTCTTCACAAAGGCCTTCATATTGTCACAGAGCTCATGGCTAAGGTACAGTGAGTGAACACATAATACAACAGTGGTTCTCATTTGGTAAACAAAATGTGATTATACTAAAAACTGATAAAAAGAAGAAGAAAAAAGGTAACATAGTGAATGAATAGAAGATGCCTTGTTACATCACGCAATGAAGCAGAATATAAAATCACATATAGTAAGTTAAACCACATTTGGTTTGTATTATTTAACCAAAATAATTTCAGTCAAGATGAGTCATTGGTGGGAAGCATCTCCTAAACAGCAGCGAGGGAGCCCTCTAAACAGAAAGCTGGACTCACCAGCTATGAATACATCATCAGTTTTTTTCTGCAAATTTACCACCAACAGCCAGTGAGAAAAAATAGTTATGCCGGGTTTATTAGTTCACGAGGGTTGTTTTACTTTCTGGGTAATCAAGTTATCTGGACAACTCCTGGAGGATAGACAGAGGGGAAGGGAGGCACTCAGATAACTACAGGTTTTCACTGATTGTGCCTTTGCTTGTAATTTATGTATTAAGGTGTGATTGCTTTAAGATGTATGCCCTCAAATCTTTGTAGTTTTTACCAGAGTAAATGTCTTTGTGACTATTTGCTTGTTTTATCTCAGGCTAGTGTTTGCATGTGTTCCAAAAACAATTACCGACTGCCCTGCTGCCACTTGGAGCCACTACTGATGTAATTGTATGCCAATGATGGCAATGCAGCTTTAAGGAGTAGGAGTCAGAGTTCCTCTCCTGGTTAATGGCATTATGCCAAAATCCAGAATCTCATTGTGGTTGCTTCTGGTACTAAATAACTTGTTTAGCTCTGGTTTAATGCATTAGCAAACCAAAAAGGTATTTCTGTCTATGTTTAGTATATCTCATAAATATAAAACTAAGAAATCTTCTAATAGAACCTTATTCAAGTATTGTGTTCATATGTGTTTGTGTTGCAGGGAAACCTTGTTAACTTTCTGAGGACACGAGGACGTTCAGTTGTGAACTCAGTTCAGCTTCTCTGCTTTGCTCTGTGAGTTCAAACTTGTTTGAATGTATTGTTCTATACAGCAGAAATAAATTACACAGAGAAGGGTGGGGCTGGGATCTGTGTGTGTGTGTGTGTGTGTGTGTGTGTGTGTGTGTGTGTGTGTGTGTGTGTGTGTGTGTGTGTGTGTGTGTGTGTGTGTGTGTGTGTGTGTGTGTGTGTGTGTGTGTGTGTGTGTGTGTGTGTGTGTGTGTGTTCAACAGGTAATTGTACAAAATGACAATTGTCTGTGTGTGTTTACATGTCTGTGGTAAGTGACGTGTGTGAGGGGATGGAGTACCTGGAGTCCAAGAAGTTTGTTCACAGAGATTTGGCGGCTCGTAACGTCCTGGTCTCTGAAGACAGCATGGCCAAGGTCAGCGACTTCGGCCTGACCAAGGTGGACTCAAAGGTGTCAGATAATGCCAAACTGCCGGTCAAATGGACCGCCCCCGAAGCTCTGAAGAAAGAGGTCGGTTTTGAGAGCTATTGTGTCACTTTTCTTCTACCTGGGGTTTGTTTTTGTTTCTATATCTGTTTCTGCCCCCCTCTGTAATACTTAAGTGTTGTCTCTGTCTCTCCAAGACCTCTTTTTGGTACTTACAATAATATAAATTGTATAAAGCATTCATAGGTTTAGAATATAGCTCTATTAATCGTTACCAGATTTATTAATACCTTATAATAATATATAATATATTATAATTAACAAGATCCTGGGTCTGTCCGAGGTTTCTTCCCAAGAGGGAGTTTTTCCTCGCCACTGTCGCACTGCTTGCTCTTGAGGGAATTACTGTAATTGCTGGAATTGTTGGGGCTTTGTAAATTATAGAGTGTGGTCTAGACCTACTCTATCTGTAAAGTGTCTCAAGATAACTCTTGTTATGATTTGATACTATAAATAAAATTTAATTGAATTGAATAATCAGTAATAATCCATCAATAAAGAGCAGGATGGTGTAAAGACATGATGCATATCTTTCTCCAGCATAATTTATATTTAGTTATTTAATCCACCAGGATGTGAGTATTTATTGGGTTTATAACAACTTATAAAATATTAGTATAAGTACTCCCTATTTGAAAAGGGGTTCTAAATTTTTTTTTTTTTATATGTTTATATATTTGCTTCTATTTATTATGCAGAAATTCTCCACAAAGTCAGATGTTTGGAGCTACGGTGTTCTTCTGTGGGAGATCTTTTCTTATGGTCGTCAACCTTACCCTAAGATGGTATGTAGCACCTGAACATGTCACTATTATACTGTTATGTTACTGTATGGGTGAATCACTAGGCACATGGGTGTGTTACAGACATGTCAGTTCCAGCCCACCAATAGTTTGACATTTTGGGAAATACTTTATGTTAAATATGAAGCTACAGCCAGGCAACGTGTAGGAACTTAGCATAAATACTGGAAAGGGGAAACAGCTGGCTTGCTTCTGTCCAAAAGCAACAAAATTCAGCTATTGTTACAACAACAAGTTGTGGTTGTATGAGGGGATATAGTCCGTATTTCTTGGCCAGGACCAGTTGACTTCATCTTCTCATCTAACTCTCATCAAGAAAGCGAAGAAAAAAAAGTTGAACTATTCATTTAAGTCAATCAAACAAAATCAATCTTCTGTCTGACATCTGTAGAAGAGTTGTGCCTAATACAGTTCTTACAATATATATACTTCAGATTTGAGTAGTGTGACTTAATATGACTTTATTTATCATTGTTTGATACTTTGGCAATATCAAACTGAACACAACCATGATTTGTCTGAGAATTTGCAGACCTCTATCATGTCTGTATCTCTCTCCGTACACTCTCTCCATGAATAAAAAAGCTGATTTTGAGAAAGGACACCCTATAAAGAATCTGCAAAAATAAGACTTCAGATAAATCTTTCCTCTTTCCTGACTTTCCCGCAACCGACAGGAAAGAGAATCAAGCTTGTTACGTTACTCTGTTGCCATGTCACTGAGGATTTGTGTCTCTGACATGTAGTCGCCAAAAAAGCAGATGGTCACAAGACTGTCATGTTCTGAATCAACTTACTGTGCTTAGCAGGAACTCTATTTTAGGTCATTCAGATCATGGTAGTGTGACAGAAGGGATAGAGGTTTACTGTACATTGTGATGCTACAACATGTAGAAATAATCGTATTGTTCTAAGCTAAACTAATCTACTTTATGAACTGTTAGAGTTCAGAGAAGTAGAAAGCTCCTCTTAACCTGTGTCGTACACATAGACGTCAAAGCAGGTGGAAATAGGTCAAAACAGATGTTGACGTCACATGAGGACCAGATTATGTCAAGGCTGTAAAATAGACAACATGGAAAGATCGAAACGAAGCTACTTAAACACAGCTCTGTTAGTCACTCTAGTTATCCTCTGGTAATCCGTACTCCCTGACTGCCTAGATGGCTGAGGACAGCAGGATCAGGCAACTTTAACTGAAGGGACAGTTAGCATGTCTCTTTTGCGCCTTACAACAGGTGGTGTCCTAAATGCAGTTGATTACTTCCTAATTGCAGCCTGTTTGTAACTACTACATATGCAGGTTGATTTATGTGTGTCAAGTTTGTGTTCTCTTCATTAAAACTCTGTGCCTGGTAATTTGTTATCTGTTGGCAGAGAGACCAAGACTGTGCAACCACCAACGCTGGCTCAGTGGTTAACACTGCTGCCATACCAGATCCCATGAAATGACAAATACCAACAATGCATTATTCCAACCTACCGTAGTTGTTTGTGTAGCCAAAGCCTATAGTGAGTGGCACTACAGTGTCATAATGTTGGAAACATTGAGTTTAAATCTCCTGAATGACATGTGTTGATGTTTGAATGTCAGTACAAACAGTAAGAGCAACTGAGATTTAGTCTCTGTTTATTTATATATGTAAAAATGGTACCTGTGTGATCAAAGATCTACAGTTTTATGATGAGAAGTGTGACAGAATCTGTAGGAATATTAAAACTATGTCACGCCATGTGAGGGTGCGCCTCTTTAAGTTCAAGATTATGCAGTGCTTTTGTTGTACACCCTCCAGATTGTTTAGATTTGGTTTAAAAGACACACCAAATGTCCTATGGTCCTGTGATAAGGTCCAGGAATTTTGTACCCGGATTCATGATAACCCATGTCAGATTGCAGGGACCCAGGTTCCATTCTGCCCAAGATCATTTGTTCTCTGGGAGAGGGGTCAATCCTAAACGGGATGCATAAGCACTGCTGCCTCACAGTAAATAGGCACTGCTGATTCCCAGTCCGGTCCGGGCATTTCTGTGTGGACTTTGCATGTTCCACAAAGACACACCAAATGTAACCATTCCAAATTTACTACTGTCAAAGAGTATGTTAGCTTTGCCGGCTGAGAGTTTTCAGACTAAACCTAACAAAATGTGACAGAGAATGATGGAATATTCAAATAGGGTAGCTAATCAGGACAAAGAGAGCTGAAAGGACAAACATGAAAGCAATCACATTTAGCTTTGCACTGGGCTTTTGTTTGTATGGACAATTGATAGGATTTCTCTCGAACACTCACTACTAGGGTTGGGTACTGTTTACATTTTTTTTTGGTATCCAAAATTCAGTTCCAGTACCCAACAGTACCTTTTTTTGGTACTTTTCCGCAGTAATAACAAAAATTATTTTCAGTTGTAAAAATAATTCCTATCCTATTTACTTGGAACATGTTATTTATTTAGAACATTTTACAAACCACACAAAATACAACACCTCCCTCTTCCAGCATTGCCATGACTCACTGTGACTTAAATAAACTGCAGAGGCGGCATAGTTTCACATCGTCCGCACCTCTGCATGTGTGTGTCTCTGCTCTCTGTCAACATGCAGAGAGGACATCCAAAAAGACTTCACTAACGAGTTGGTGCAGGTTATGCTATAGTATGTACTACTGCTCATGTATGATAAGTAAATATAGCGCTGTGGACACCTGGCATTGTATGGTCGATGTTGTAGAATAAAGTATCAGTGTAGAATCTCCGTTCAGTTGTCTGTTGACTCTTTGAGCTAACTGGCTAACTGCTAGCCCACTCCACCTACACCATTCACATTATGCTGGTATAATCATATCCCTTATTCTTTTTTTATAGAATAAAGAAAATATGTAATGGCAAAAATGCATGCAAGGCTCTTACACTAACACTGAAAAACAAACTAATAAAGTGTTGGTGGTCTGTATCCAAGGCGATACTGGATGGATATCTTTAATAATATAATGCTGCTTGTCCTGCTGCAAGAATCATTTGGAAAAGGTTCAAGAAACACTCCTAATTAGTTAAGTTAATATTATTATAAATATTATAAGAGGAAAAAGTGTGTGATTTTAACATCTATAGGCAATTATAGACATGCTCCATTTCACCCACACAGTAGGCTACTGATTAGTGCCTGAAATCTTTGTTTGAGGTTGTAATCAGGATTGCTTTTGCAATCTTGTGTTAATAATTTGCAATATTTTTCTCTTGGTGAAATTTGTTTGAAATGTTTAATTCACTTATCACTATACACAATATATCAGTTTGTACTTCATCCTCACTCCTCCTCCTGTTCATGTAGTCGCTGAAGGAGGTGAAGGAGATGGTGGAGGGGGGCTATCGCATGGAGGCTCCAGAGGACTGTCCCCCCAGTGTTTACTCACTGATGAGGATTTGCTGGGAGCAGGAGCCACGCAGAAGACCTGCTTTTCACAAACTAAGAGAGAAACTTGAGCGAGAGATGGGTAAACGCAGCCCAGGCCCTGGGTCGGAGCGTCGGGTTGGCAGCAGGTCTGGATCTAGATGCTGATCTTGGTTGTGAATCTTGAACTCACAACTGTGGGGATAGAGTGGTGGCTGATGGACAGATAATACACACATTGTTACCCACTCCTGTATTGGTGTGCATCACACAAGATGGCCAGCTGGAGTTCCAAATAGATTCCTTTAACCTAGCGGATAGGACAAGACAATCATTATTTAACTCTGGTGATCATGTAGTGCTGACAGCCAGCCCTAACCAATTTGGTGCCATGGGCAAGATATCAGCTGTTGCCCCTTGCATTGCAGCCAATTCCACTGTTAATCACAATGTTCATACACTTAGAATATATATATATATATACACACACACACACACACACACACACACTACTGGTCAAAAGTTTGTGGTCACTTAGAGATTTCCATTCCACTCCATTACAGACAGAATACCAGCTGAGATCAGTTGCATTGTTTTTTCAATCATGGCAGCAGTTTTCAGATTACATTATGTGTTTACATAATTGCAAAAGGGTTCTCGACTGTTGTAGAAAGAAGTGGCTGATCTTTAATGCAATATCTACATTGCCCATTATCAGACACAGTTCATCCAATGTTCCAAAGGCACATTCTGTTTACTAATCTGATATCATTTTAAAAGGCTAACTGAGAAAACATTGGAGAACCCTTTTACAATTATGTAAGCACATAATGTAATCTGAAAACTGCTGCCCTGGTTAAAAAAACAATGCAACTGATCTCAGCTGTTATTCTGTCTATAATGGAGTGGAATTGACATTTCTAAGTGACCCCAAACTTTTGACCAGTAGTATATGTTCCTGTATTTATTGTTTATTTCATATTAATGTTTAATATGTTTATGTATGCACCAACCACCAAGGCAAATTTATTGTAAGTGATACTTACTTGGCAATAAATACATATTCTGATTCTGATTCTGAGGGGAAAAGATTAAACATATGTATGGGAAGGTGAGAGATGGAGAAAGGAAAAAATGTTTCAGGACTTATTATTAGGAAATATTATTGCTGGTTTACAGCATAACAATCATTTTATTTAATTCATTTAATTTATACTTAAAAAAAAGGGGAGGTTCATTTGCAGCAGATACCTTATGAGTCTTTGGTTATAATTCAGTAGCCTTATAACTTCAAAGATGAACTTTGACATTTTACATTTTCAGATTTGTGTTTTAGAAACAAAACTACTATTTTGACACTGGCTGTGCACTCACCAGTCAGCATCCTCGGAGCGGACTTTGAGTAAATTCATTCGAATATAATTTGTTTTATAAATCTAAATCTATGGAAAATACAGCATCTATTTCGACTTTCTTCTCCCTGTCTACGAGGATTATAAAAGTGATTTTGTGTTATCCATCGACACCGTTCTCTTGGGATTTTTGCATGTGCAGAATATTTTCTGCTTTCCTAATCTTTGGGCTGCACCTGATTATTTTACAGATACAGTTATGTATTCTATTTATTAATGTATCACACTCTATGTAACTGTCAGCGGCTTTTTAATAGAAATGCAATGAAGTGTTAATCTTTCAAAACTCAGCACAAAATGAAGTCTCCTTTTTGGATTGTTGTCACGTCACAAGAGCAAATTAAAATGTCATTTGACTTAAATCTACACAAGCCTGGTATTTGTCTCTGTCCCGGGAGACAGACCACAAATTGAGGCTTGACTCTCCGTCTCTCTTTATCGTTGAGTGCAAGCAAGGGTCCTCTACAATTTGCTCAATCTGCTCTGTTTTCCTGAAGATGAGGATGACAGCAATTTTCTGGACTAACCCAATGTAAAAAAAAAAAAAAAAAAGATAAAAGATTTGATGGCGGACGAGTTATAGATCATTGAGTGAAGGATTATTTATTTTTTTCCTGAATACCAGTGGTTTGTCAGTGTGTATTTGTATAGCACTGATGCAGGGACAAAGCTATTATCCTGGTCCAACATATGTTGAGTGTTTTTTTAGCTTTCTATGATGTCAACATGCTGACTTTCAGCTTTAATTTTAGGGTGTTAACATGTAGTGTAACTTAACCTAGTTGGTTTAACTAAGGAAACACCCCCTAATCGGCGAATTTACAGCGATCTAAGCTTCATTAATCTGGCCTGGAGTCTACAGGTCCGCTTTCTACTGATCTGTGTAAAGTTAGATTTATCCCAGAACATACTTTACAGTATGTAGGTCAGCCCCCTGTGTGGAATTACATCTCCTCCGTGGGCTTGTTTAATGCAATCTTATGTCAAAACTTTGAAGATCAAACTGTGCAAGGGCATGGATAATCCACATTATGAAGCAATCTTTCATCATATACCATGAACCAATATTTTGCTGCTGACAGTCATTGTATCAGCTCATCAGGGTCATGTAGCCTAAATCTAAACATGTCACTCTGGTGGGGGGCAGCTGTAATTCAATTACGTAATAAGCTTAAGAGCAGCCAAATGTTTTAGGGTCAAAGTCTGACATTAGAGGTGCTTGTGTGACAAGGTGACCGTCTGACCGATTTATCAAAATGGGACAAAGATTAATGCACACTAATTTAAGAACAGGAACAATATTTTTATTTTCACACATTTTGATGGTACTGGATTTTTACTCCATATGCAAGCTTCATGGAAATTTTAAACAACAATTGAAAACATATTCATTCACCACTGCTTTTCATTAATTGTCACTTGTTGCTTTATTATCATGATCTGCATGTTTTGTTGCTCCAATGATTTCCCTTGTGTTGTTCTGATTTTATATTCTACTGTTCTTGGCATACCTGTTCTTAATGTTTGCTGTCTCTTTATCTCGTTTGATGCTCATTTGATTGTTTGGTTTTATCACACGATCACAAAAGTATTCCTATTATGCAACAACTTTTTAGTTTCAACTTTTGGAGAGAAAAAAAAGATGGATTTTTTAATGTGTTTTTGCATCATATAAGAATAGTGACATGTTTAACTGTCAGTAAAACATATTGACAAATCTCAGGCACTCAAATAATCCTTATGGATGGACTGGTTTTCAACATTTTGAGCTAAGTTAGCCTTAGCTCTGTAAGTGATCCAGATTTAGCTAGCTAATTTACACATAAAAATAACTTTTATAATTATATGAAATATAATTTTTTTGATTGGGCCAACTATCTTCATAACTGCCTAACAGTGTGAACAACAAAAAAAAAGACGAGTGAAAGTTTTTTTTATGTCACTTCCTAAAAATGCTCTCAATGGAATAAGTCTTAAAGGGGAACTATAGCATTTTCAGGTTCTTACTTGTATTTTGTGTTTGTTCTGGGACATGTTTACATGCTTTTTAAGATTATATTTTGGGCATTTTAGGCCTTCATTTGACAGGACAGAAAACCCAGTCTGCTCTGATTGGCCAGCGTGTTTCCTAGAATCTCCACTTTGCTCAGCTGTTGTTTCACTAGTTGCAGCTGGAGCTACCGCAACCAAAGACTACACAAATGGACATGTCCTAGCAGTAATATGACCCGAAATTGGGGAGAAATTACCAACAGAGGCCGCCAAGATTACAGCTATCTGGCATTGGCATGCACCTTCTTAATATTTAGCAGTAGGCTTACGTCAAAAAAATGTGAGATAAATACTTTTAAACCAAATACCACATAACCGGAAATGTTTCAGGAGTAATCTGACCTGGAATTGGGGAGAATTTAACAACGTTGGCAGCCAAGATGACATCTTTTACTGCTGTTAGCATGTAGCAACATACGACAATGTTAACACAGCAGTCAGTAGCTTAACAAAAATTCCCATGTCCCATAAAAGCCCAGCTAAGTGTTACGTGACACCTAGATAAGAGTAGAAAAAACAGCTGAAAATCTGAATGTTTTAGCTCACGGGGATTTCTCTAAGATACATTTACCTCATTATTTGAACATGAACATCCACAATTATAACATTGTAGATGTGACAGAAAATACACAAAAGCGTAATATGTCACCTTTAATACTAAACTTTTTGGAAGGCAACAAACTAACCAGGTGAAAAATGACTTCAGGGATGCACAGTAAATTATAAAAATGGTAGTATAAAAACAAACTGTAGTTGTTCCTAATAACACAAAAAAAGTACATACAGCTCAGTAAAGTAAATAGAAGGATTTTAATGAGCATTATTCTGTGGTTATGTGATAAAGAAGACCTTAATCTATAATTTGAGTCCTTGTGTTATATGTATTTGACATAATTTAAAGAAAATACGAGGAAGTAACATCTAAGCCTACCATGGAATCATCTCAACAGTTTTATGGAATTCTCAACAGCCAATCACAGCAGAATGTTCTCCCATTCTGCATATGTGATTTTGCACGACAGAGAACCAGAGAATCACATGAATTTACCTTCCTTGTCACACCACCAACCATCACCCTTTCTCTCCCTCCCTCTCTGCCTTCCTCTCTCACTCTTCCCTCAGTAAGCTGGCACTATGCATTCACACGTTAGCTGCTTTTACCTCTAATAGGATCAGAGGGACTTACATTGTCATCTGATAAAACTAAGCAGCTTGATAACTGCACTGCTCCTTCTTAACCAATTTGTGTGCAATTAGGATAACGGCGAAACAGTGGAAGGACAAAAATGTATTAACAAAATCATGAGGGGATAAACGAGCACCTTAGACTATCATTACTCTGTAAGCCTGTTGGCAGTGAGTTTGCAAACAAGGGACTGGAGACTCTAATGGGAATGAAGGATTGTTAAGGCAAAATAATGTTATGGTGCTACACTGGTTTTCTGGGCTGAAACGTGGATGATTATTCATGATGTTTGATTGTATATTAGTTGGTATTAAAATTGTCACTCAATAAAGTTTGAGTGAGCTGGATTGTATATCCACCACTGTCTGCCTTCCACTCTTTTTCACCCTTTGAATTACTCCAATGAGTTGTCACTGTTGAAAAATGTTTAAACACACATTGAAGTCTGTTTATTAAACCACTTATCATCCAATGAAGCTAATTAAGCATAAGGACTCAATATTATTATTATTTTCTTTTTATAAATGCACCATTCCATCAGGTGAAAATATTCCAGATGTGCATCATTTTATGCATGTTTCCCCCCAAAACATGTTTCCTCAGCCTGGTATATCTGGTATCTATGGAAACTAGGATCTCCACCAGAATCAAAAATAGTCTGGTAAGTTTGAACAACGGTTTGGCTACACAGCATAAGTTCGTACTGACTGTCCCACCAGCAGGAAGAAAGCTGTATTGAAGAGGTTCAAGCATTCAGCAATCACTGCAGTACCTCAGTGGCATGTTTTATGTATGTTTATTTTTTATAAATAAGTTGTCCACCATTTGGCATGATTTAAGCCACAACCAGTACACAAAACTGATCTTGTTTGTGTGTTCAAGTCAGATGTCTCTGTAATGGATTAACTGGTAAACTCTAAGGTAGACATGTCAGGGGTGTATTTAATGAAATGAAAATAGACAAACAAGATTAATTAATTGTGAATCATGGATTGCTATTTTGTCATGTGCGCATGCTCCCAATAGTAAAGACTGCAACTGATCAGCTGTTAAATCAATGTTTCTCTAACTTATCTTTAGATATGTTTGAGGTCACAGGTAATCACTTAAGAGTCCCAGCTGATTACTGTGACATTAAGCCGCGGTCAACTCCACTGCTTTAAAGCTGCTAGCAGACACTTTCATACTCCAGAACACAAAGAA
The DNA here is from genome assembly GCF_004354835.1 of Perca flavescens. NCBI lineage: Eukaryota > Metazoa > Chordata > Actinopteri > Perciformes > Percidae > Perca > Perca flavescens. The sequence continues at coordinate 18,589,376 of NC_041339.1, read as the reverse complement.
ACAATGTCCAAGTATACGTGATGATAATGAAGCAGCAGCAGGGCTTTTGTTTCCAGTCAACATAAAGCATCACAACATTTTCTTGTCATCATATGATTGTCAAAGGTAGTTCACAGCAGCTCTAAAAGGGACATGTTAAAAAGCTTCCAAGTAAAGGCCTTGAAGAAATATTGCTCCTCCACAAGAGGAATCTTGTACAATGTTTTCAGCCCACTTTTCACTGACTGGGCTGATGCACTGAATATGTTCGATTTATTGTTGCATCACCCTCTCCTCCACCAGGCCAGTTGGTCCATAACTGTCATCTGACACCAGAATAATGGACGTTCCTCCCAGAACAGAAACACTTTTTTTTTTTAACTGACTTCATTCATTTAGTTGTTCAATTCCTTTTCTTAAAATTTGAAAGTATATTGTAGAGATCCACCGATCGGATACAGATATCAGACTCAAATAGCTGGATCGGGTATCGTGGCTGATTAATTAAATTGTATTCTATGTTTATATACTATATACATTATATGCTGGAATTTTTGACCAATTTGTGGCTGCATTTAAAAGGTTTACACTTGAAATGTACTTCCTGTTGAAAATGTTTTACCAGTGGTTGCTGGTGCAATACTTATGGTAATAAATCAGTAAATCTATATCTATGTATTTATTTGTTACATTTTGTTTTACAAAGTTAGGACAGCAATGTTTAATTCAAGGCTGGTGTTGCCTTACACATGAAAGAAGTATTCCACTTCCACACAGTGAGAGGCATACAGCTTATTAATTTAACACTAGAATAGGATCAGTTCTCTCTATCGGCCTATACCCAAAGCCCAGGTTTAAGTATTGGTACTGAAAAAGTTGGATCGGTGTTCCCTATAGCCTTTTTGACCACTGAGCAGGCTTGATGGGTTGTATTTCTTTTATATGACTGAAGAACAGTTTATTTTGTATGAACCATGAGTTATAATGTCATACAAATAGTGTATGCTATACAAATAGCATAACTGCAACATTTCAGAGTCTTTTCAGCTCTGACAAGAACTTCTAAGAAATCTCTGATTGTTTTGGTTTATTTTTAAATGATGAATTTTAAAGAAAATTAAAATCAGCATACTGAATACAATATACATTTCATAGTGTCTCACTCATAATGTACATGAAATATTTCAGAAAAATTACGTTTTTTTCTAAAATAAGTATAGAGCAAGTAAACATTTTCCAGCTTCACACAAACAATAACAAGTGGATGTTACCGTTTTGTTATTGTAAACCTTGTTTTCTTTCAAATCAACCTAAATATTGTAATGAGACATCAGCAGACGTATTACATAGTTTCCTGCCTAGAAGTAAGTATCGTTCCACCTAAAATTTATTTAAAACAGGATGGATTATGTATTAGGTTTTTAAAATTAAAAAATAGATATTCTTTGTGTGTGTGTATATATATATATATATATATATATATATATGTGTGTGTGTGTGTGTGTGTCTGTGTGTGTGTGTGTATGTATATATGTGTGTATGTATATATTTGTATTCATGTATTTCTCCGAATGATTTGTATATGCGACCAGAAGACGTTTGCTAAATAAGTTTGTGGTGTCTTGTAATCCCATGTGGGATGGGCCACATGTTTGGCATGACACAGAAATAAAATTTAACTAACTAACTAACTACATTTTCAGTCAGTTAAATCAAAGGTAACCAAGAGAGGGGCAATACTTAACAACCTAATTGGAATTAAAACTACCACTGCAATGATAGAAAAGGATAGGAAAATTAGATGTGGATTACTAAATATCAGATCTCTGTCTTCTAAAACAGTACTAATAAATGAATTGATATCTGATAATCAAATTGATCTATTCTGTCTTACTGAAACCTGGCTGGGCCATGAAGAATATATTAGTCTAAATGAAGCGACTCCTCCCAGTCATATTAATACTCAAATTCCTAGAGGCTCAGGCCGAGTTGCAGCCATATTGGATTCAAGCCTGTTAATTAATCCTAAACCTAAACTAAATTATAACTCTTTTGAAAGCCTTGTTCTTAATCTTCAACATCCAACATGGAAATCAGTACAGCCAATTATATTTGTTGTTGTTTACCGAGCTCCAGGTATTCTGAATTATACTTATCAATCAAACCAGACGAAACAAGTCAGTTAGCTAAACTTCAAGCATGTATTAAAGATATAAAATCTGGGATGACCTAAATTTTCTGATGTTAAACTGTAACAAAACTGAAGTTATTGTGCTAGGCCCTAAACACCTCCAAACTTCATTATCTAAAGATATAGCTACTCTGGATGGTGTTGTCCTGGCCTCCAGCACTACTGTCAGAAATCTAGGAGTTATTTTTGATCAGGATATATCCTTTAACGCCCATCTAAAACAATCATTGAGAACAGCCTTTTTTCATCTTCGTAACATTGCCAAAATTAGGAATATCCTGTCTCAAAACGATGCTGAAAAACTAGTCCATGCATTTGTTACTTCCAGGCTGGACTATTGTAATTCCCTACTGTCAGGTTGCTCAAATAAGTCCCTTAAGACTTTCCAGCTGATCCAGAATGCTGCAGCACGTGTTCTGACGAGAACTAAGAAAAGAGATCATATTTCTCCTGTTTTAGCTACTCTGCTTTGGCTTCCTGTGAAATTCAGGATTGACTTTAAAGTCCTTCTCCTGACCTACAAAGCCCTAAATGGTCAAGCACCATCCTATCTAGAACAGCTCTTAGTACCTTATTGTCCCACTAGAGCTCTGCACTCCCAGAATGCAGAGTTACTTGTAGTTCTTAGAGTCTCCAAAAGTAGAATGGGAGCAAGAGCCTTCAGCTACCAGGCTCCTTTCCTGTGGAACCAGCTCCCAGTCTGGGTTAGGGGGGCAGACACCATCGCCTCATTTAAGAGTAAACTGAAAACTCTCCTCTTTGATAAAGCTTATAGTTAAGAAGTGAGAAGTTGCAGCGTCCGCCTAACCCGGCCCGCTTGCTTCTCTTCATAGTCATCAGATTTATTGATCATATAATCAATAATATAGTGAGAGTAGAGGGAGGCAGGCCAGTACAGCCTCTCATCAATGTTTTCATTCGTTTCCTTTTGTATGCATCCTGTCCCAGAACTGCTTGTTACTAACCTAGCTCTGGGGAGTTTACTCCCCGGAGTCCTTATGTTTCTTCTTCGCAGAGCCATGCGATTCCCTTCAAACGCCCGGCCGCGTCCTGCTGCGTCTGCTGCACCCACCCATGCTCTGCAGCGCCACGTTTCATCCCGCAACATCCTGCTGTGACATGAACTACAACGACTACCTTCAAAGTCACTGTTCCACTATCTTTAATGCGACTATTATCGCCATCACACCCCCAACCGGCCCCGTCAGACACCGCCTACCAAGAGTCTGGGTTTGCCGAGGTTTCTTCCTAAAAGGGAGTTTTTCCTTGCCACTGTCGCAATAGCCACTGCTAATGCTTGCTCTTGAGGGAATTACTGTAATTGTTGGGGCTTTGTAAATTATAGAGTGTGGTCTAGACCTACTCTATCTGTAAAGTGTCTCGAGATAACTCTGTTATGATTTGATACTATAAATAAAATTGAATTGAATTGAATTGAATTGAAAATTATTATTATTTTCTTTAATTATTTAAAAAAAACTTTTTAAATATTGCAAAATCAAATTGCTGTATCTGGCTCCTACTTTATTTTATTGTTCACTAGAGTGAATAAAACATTCTCAAATAAATGCATTCATCCCTGTACCAGGATGTCAGATGAGAGATTGAACCCAGACAGATCACATGTAGGAAAGTCTCAGAAATTAAAATATTTTGGCAAGATTCAAAATAATCTTACTCAGTAGTGTCATTTACAGTTTTGATTAATTAAATATACATTATGGTTTTGTTTGGATATAATGTGAGAAAAAAAATTCTATATTAAATTAATAGGATCAACATTAACATGAAGATAGTCTTGTCTACATTATCATTTTAGTTTTTCTTTTTTCATGTAGCTCCACATAATGGAGGGCTGGGTGTGCTTAGTGAAAACTTTCAGTGGGTCTTTTGTCTTTAAAACAATAAATTCATGAAAGAAAGTCTTGTCCAGGCTCCATTAGCCTGTCCCCCCTCCTGTGGGGGTGAATGGAAATGACATTAAAAAACAATTACTTGAGCAAAAAACTGCTGCCAATCACTCTTAGGGGAAGGATTCCAATTAATAACCCTCTCCTAATCCCCTCGTTTCGACTCCTACGCCCCCTTAGCTTTGTCCACCTCTCCCTCTCTGAGCTGGAGTGCATGGCGTCTGAATTCAGTTGTTGAGCGCTCTTTGCACTGGGTGGCTTTATTCAGTCGCACTTTATTGAAGTGTTTCTGTCAGGACTGTTTTCTACATAGATAAATTATTCAGAGAGATGCCAGGTAAGCAAAGAGTGACTGCAAGCGGTGCACGTTAAGGATCTTGGAAGAGTGAAGTTGGAGGCTGCCAAGAGGAACAGGTGGAGCACTGGCATCAGCAACTTTAACAGTTCAACGTAATAACTTCCAAAAGGTAAGCTCTATAACGGTCTTGTTTTATGGCTGTATACTATTCATTGACATTGAACTTTAACTGTGACACTCGCCATGCAACTGTGGATGTGTCGGTCCAAAAAGATAGTGGTGTGCTCAGTAGGTAAATCTCAGGATGCACTGAACAAACACGCTGTTGAAACTAAAGGCTTTTAATCAAAACTCCATTCCAATCTGCTCCTTTTCTCATGTCTGCCGATGTTTTGATGTATTTCTATTGTGTAGCAGAACACAAATAGATACAAGAATGCAGAACCACTATTGTACACAATACTTTAAATCAATTCACTTTACTTAACTTATTTAAGTGTATATTATTAACACCAATGTGATGTACTGGATGTCCTAGATTTGGCCGTCTTTTTTGCAGACATATCTTTTCCAACACATAAATCTTAATTGTTCTTCAGCCACATGCATTACTTTTCCAAACATTATATAATCTGTGAATGAATTGCTGCATAGGAACAGTCCATAATAACTGCATACATATAGCATGATTCGTAGAAATGATTCGTTGCTCCTCCAAGATTTTGATTCTTGATACAGTTAAAATCTCTAACAAACATTTGACATATTGACACCAATAAGACACATTTTTGTTCTAAGTTCACAGTAAAGTATCGGGAGGTAACATTATCAGTAGAATGTGAAGATATGTGCCATTGGTATGCCTAATAAAGTCTTTTTTTTTATTCCAGAGAGAGAGACTTGCATTTACACAAAAAAATCTGGGTTTGGTTTTTATGAGAAATGTCATTGTTTTATATAAAAGGTGGAAATTGAATATAAATGAAAATTTTTGCAGAGGATAAGTGGGTTTAGATGAATAGACAAAGAGTTTAATGTAAGGTAACCAGGTGATCTCGGCCTCTCTACTGTACCTTAAGTCCTTCACTTAAACCCCTTTCCTCTGATTGCAGGGCCCAGACGCTCGAATGCATTTATCACTGGATACCATGAGCATGGTGGACGACAGCTGCCTCTCACCCAGCCACTTCCACGAAATGGGGAAGGGTGGGGGCGTCACTGTGGGGGGCTGCGTCCACAGCATCGATGTCATTCTGGGTTTTAGTAAAGACCAGGACCCCATGCTCAGCCCTGCTGGGGCCCCACGGCCCCATAAAGTGGACATAGATGGCCTGGCAGAGCCTGGGAGGCAGCAGGAGCTCTCATCACACCCGACCTACAGCGGCCACCTTTCCTCCCTTAGAAACGGCAGCACAGAGCAGCAGCAGCAGTACCATGGTGAGTCAAGCTGCTGACCTGCCAAAGTTTTCTAAAGTAGTATCACCTTTAAGAGCACTTAGTTTCACATCACCTTTAGGTTGGGTTCCTTCAGGTTGGGTTACTTCAGAGTTTGTCATTGAGGATAAAGTTTATGAACATCTGATCTATTGCCTCAAAACAAAAAGAGATGGTCAAGCATATTGATTAAACAGCAGCACCTCTGGTCTAGGAAGACTGGAAATGTATGAGCTCTGAGTTTAGTGTTTCAGAGATGTGATTTGGATTACATATATAATTGATTTTGCTGCACTGAAGTTAGGATATTGCCTGTGAGCAAATATAATAAATGTTACATAACCACTGATTATAAAGTTTTCTGGCCACCAAAACATGGTTCAAACGTATTCAAGAGCCAGCTTGAAAACATTTATTATTGAATATAATATAATGTTTACACGTTGAAACATCTGCATTGTAGGCCTACAAGTTTAAAAACTGCAATGGCAATGGAAAAAAAAATATTTACAAAAAAAATGGAACATAATTTTGGGATAATATTAATAATAATATTAGCCTATGTTTGACACACAGAGGCAACTGCCAATGAGAAGTCTGACTTATTTAAATGAGGGTTAGGTAGCATTGGATCTTATGTGTTGGTGCAGCATTCTTTTGCAGTTGCATCCATTTAAAATTATATCATGCAGATTCAGAATCACTGTTACATGCTGTTGCCATGTGGAGCCTGTTGCATTAACTGTGTGGGCTGAGATTGAGAGATAAATCACAGGACAAGATGGTGTAGGGGGTTTATGTCCCCAAGCCAAATCCAATCCCCTTGTGGAATTCCCCTAATCTTCTCTTCTGTGCAGATTAGATTGTACAGTAGTTCATTCCGGTGTTATTGTTATCATTCTGCCTCAGTATAAAATTCATCCTATTTAATCTGAAGCTATTTTCACATGCAGGATCTGGCAGGTGGTTGATTTTGTGGCACAATTTTTTTTCCATGGAGATGATGTGATTCAAATTCTGTGGACACTCTCATTTTTCTTGATTAACGTACATCAACACCAATGACATCACTCTTTTGTATGTAACTGTCCTGTGAAGTCAGCCCAGTTCCCCCTGAATGAGAAACTTTTCTGTGTTTGGTCGGCCCCCTCCTCTCTGGGCTGATATGTTCTGCTGGCTGATAAACAGTGGGCAGCCTTCAGACCAGTGGCTGTGATGGGCTGACAGGCCAAGAGCTGGTCATTGAACCAGACCTGACCTCTGCCTTTGTCAGAGCCTGGCCTTTGTCATAGCTGCTTAATGAGAGGTGGATAAATGAACCCCTAAAAATCCTACTTTGCCTCTGCTCCTGTTTGCCAGTTGAAAGACCCCCCCCCCCCCACCCTTATCTCCATCAACACATCTCAGACACAGAAACATGCTGACATTTGCAAACTGTCAGCAGTTTTACTGAAGCAGTGACAGGTGGATGGTAAAGTTTAGGAAAACTTGTCAATATGTTTTGAATAATGATGCTGAGGAAAACCCTAAAATACAAACTACTATAATCAGGAAAATTAACATTCAAAACGATGGTTAAGAGTAAATTTGACATTTAAAAAAAGATTTAAATTTGACAACAACTATAATCAACATTTTTACACTAACAATGTTTGAAATGGCAATGTGAAAGGTGTGGCTCGTATAGATCAACCTACAGCAAATTATAATCTGAATCTCCAGCTCTCCTCTGCTTTACGGAGCTTTATAGTGAGTTTCTGCTCTTAACTGTCCGGTCCATAAATGTAATGCTTTGGTTCACTCTCATTGTTGTTTTCGGCTGCAGCAGGCAGCTGTTTTCAGTGAAAAAGCTTTTATAACCTAAAGTACCATCCTCAGCACCAAACAGCAGACAGACACTAGTCTGTGTAATCAGACTAGTAATCAGCTAGCTGGTGAACAAAGTGAAGCCTTTCTTTAGTAGCTAAAAAGCAAGATATTTCCCTCAGGAGTTGGTGGAGACCAAAAACAGAGCTAAAAGAGAGTGATTATTGGACTTGCATTCAGCAGGTGGACACAAAAACGACTCCAAATGAATAATAATGTTGCTCCCTATCTCCTGGTTCACCATATCAACTTAAAAGGTGCTGATGTATCGGTGTTGTGTTCACAACTTGTTCACTGTCCCCAAGTGGCCAAAAAAACTAGCCTTTTCTGAGCAGGTGAGCAAACTCAATCCACTGAAGACGAGAGTAAGATTTTATTGAATTCTCTGGAGAAAACAAAAACTAGTACATGGACCATGATGGGTTTTTTGTCTAACTATATACTGTAGAAGGGCCAAATCAGGACCAAATAATTATTAATATTTATATTTATACTGAGATGCAAAATTTGCACTTTTGCCATGAAATTGCATTGCAAATACTTCAACCACTAAAGTAATTAAAGTCAATTTAATCTACTTTCTGTAATTTACAACGTATCCAACACATCCTAAATGATGATACCTGATTCAGGTTGATAGTTCACACGAGCAAATTATCTGATTGCCAGATCATCAACTTTGTCTAATTCAATTACTTGCTGGTTCGACAAATACAGTCTTCTCTTGACAGGGACTTCATTCTTCTCTCTGAAGTGTGATCTGTATTTCTCTGGTGTTAAAAGTGATAAACAAAAATATTATAGAAGATTAGGAATCAAGGGGAGGAAGAACAGTTGAGAGGAAGACTAAGAGAAATTATTTGTCCTGAAAGGGGTTTAAGTGAAGGACTTAAGGTACAGTAGAGAGGCCGAGATCACCTGGTTACCTTACATTAAACTCTTTGTCTATATTAACTGATTATGTTTCAGTTAATGCCTTGTAGTGTCAGTCAACAGCTTGTCAGTGGCATTTTTCATGTTTAATGTTTTTTTTGTGGCTACTGCTTTAAGCACAATCATCTATACTGTGGGAATTAACTAAAGTGGTGGTTTTGCATTGCACTATCAATAATAAATAGTGTTATATATTGTATGTGATGCTGTGAAAACAACACAGTTCAGTCCATAAAAAGAAATGGAACACATTTTGTTGTTTCCAACATCTTTTTGATGACAGTTTACCTTTGGAGAAGATCAACACTGGAAACAACATTTCTAAATCCGATTAGGAATGTTTCGAGCTTCATTGAAGTTCAGGGGATTGCTTGCTTCACTGACCTACAGTAGCCTATTGTTGCAAGTGTCAAACTGATGTCTGCTCTACTGGAAAGTGGGCACTACATTCTTTATTTCAGCTAACCACCCTGCTTTTGTTTTTCTTCTGAATTTTAGGTCATATTTGTAATATATTGTTGTGATAATCACAAATTCCAAATTCAAAACTTATATATAAAGAAAATATACACTCCTGATTCATTTTTCTTGTGTGCTTAACAGATACCAGCTTATTCACAAACAAATGTGATGAGTTGCTGAGTGAGCTGAGGACGAGTGTCGAGAGTGATGAAGGCAAGTCTCCAGAGCCATGCAAGGATGAACAGCCCAAGAAGAAGCACAGGCGCAACCGCACCACCTTTACCACCTACCAGCTGCACGAGCTGGAGCGTGCCTTTGAGAAGTCCCACTACCCGGACGTGTACAGCCGCGAGGAGCTTGCCGTGAAGGTGAACCTCCCGGAGGTCCGAGTTCAGGTAGGAGGAACCACAATGTCTGTTCACATAAATAAGCATTTAGGTTTGCTTTTCAATTTTTTTCTCTCATGTTGGGTCACTCTTTAATATATTACAGCAGTAGAATAATCAGACATATCACAAACTGACCTTAAGAGTTCAATTGGTGTGTTTCCAAATGCTGAGGTGCTCTGAGGACAGCACAAACACGCCAAGCTTTTGGCCTCTGGCTTGGCAGTATTCAGGTGCGGAGATTGTACTACATAGTAACGCAAGCAGGGGTTTCCAAGTGTTGCAACAGTTGCACAGTGTCAATGTCATATAGATTTGTGAGGACAAGAAGGTGCAGCCTTTACACAGGATGGCTTTTTTAGAAGATCAAAAGGGCTCAAGACAAAATGACACGTTAAAGGCTGGCAAGAAGCAGGTGGGTTCAGCAGTGGGAGGTTGAAGTTAACTGCAAGTTAATGGCTGCGCACTAGACATTTTCAGGAGCTTTTAGTCACATCTCATTGCAGTGGTTAAAGTTTGCTCAGTTGTTGCAGAGGTGATTCAGTTGTTATCATGTGAACTAAATATGGAGTTTCTGTCATGGAGAACAGGTGGTTAGAACATTTCCAGAGAGTGGACTGATAACAAAATAATAAATAATGAACATTCAAGCTCATCTTCTCAAGAAATGTTTGTTTGGTGCTGCAGATTTATGACGACAAACAAACCAGAGCTAGATGGTAAGAATGTGTAGGCCTTGTAGGTAACTACAACTTGTGGCTATATATATTTCAATTTAAATAACTTTAGTCTGAGTTTCTGTGAGTGTGTAACTTAATATTTTCGAAATACATTTAGAATTAATGATTGGGTCACCACATATTTCATGTAGTTGCAAGGCTACTCAGGAAAAAGAGTAACACTTGTTTTTGTCTTCTAGGTCTGGTTCCAGAATCGCAGAGCTAAGTGGCGTCGGCAGGAAAAAATGGATGCTAGCACTATGAAGCTTCACGACTCGCCCATGCTTTCCTTTAACCGCCCAGCACCAGTTCACACCAGCATGGGTCCGATGACCAACTCCCTCCCCTTGGACCCCTGGCTGTCCTCTCCCCTGTCCAGCGCCACACCGGTCCACAGCATACCGGGCTTCATGGGTCCAGCTCAAGGCCTCCAGCCCAGCTACCCCAGCCACAGCTTCCTCAACTCCACTCCTCACCCTCATCCTCACTCTCATCCTCATCCGTCCATGGGCCAGGGGATGCAGAGTATGGCGCCTCCTCCATACCAGTGCACAGCACCGTACCCTAATAAATATCCTCTGGAGGATGTGGACCAGCGTAGCTCCAGTATCGCTGCTCTGAGAATGAAAGCCAAGGAACACATCCAGTCAATGGACAAGACCTGGCATCCTATGTGACTAACAAACCTGGCAGTCCATGTGAATGACATTGGGAAAGGGAGATTTTGAAATTGTTTCTTGGGGTTCAGGGTCAACAGACATTAAGTAAAATGTTGGAAAATATGGCAGTGACTTGTCTGATACCCACAGGGCAAAGGAATTTGATTTTGAACTGTGAAAACTGAGGATTCTTCTTCTTTTGGACTTATTTTTCCTCATCTCAAGGACATTAAGCAGACAAGTGAACTCTGCAGTCTTGTTAAATTGTTCATTTTAAACCACCAATTACCAGACATCTGTTCTCTCCCATGTAAAAATGTTTAGCGTTGCCTTGGGTGCTGTAAAAGCAAATCTTCTCAGTCTTATTGGTGACCATTGCACCCTGGAATCAAGGACATTTCTACAAACTATAGTATCTTTACAGGCATGCTTCCCTTTGGATGAATGCATAGTTCCATCAATATTCATGAACAGCTTGACTAGTGATATAGGCAGGTTTTCAGGGGTCACATACATACTTTGAGCATATATATAAGTAAGTTTAAATGTCCCTTGTGAAAGCTTGTGTCAGAGGACAGCTGCATGAAAAGGGAATTAAGCTAACACGATATTTCTGTCAACCATCAAAAATCAAATTGGACAAAACACCTTACATTCAGCTGTCCATTTTTCCACCAAGTTTGTGTTTTAATTAATTAATCCAATTGTTCATCCATTTTCATGGGTCAGCTAATCAGAGTCACAGAGTACTTTGTGAAAGTCCAGTCTCAGTTTAATGTGAGAGCAGCTTTTAAAAATCACTGCAGTGTATCTGACTGTGACTGTTAAATGCACGTCTCACTAATCTGTTGATTTACAAAAAGACGTGATACTGGCTTTCAGCTTAACTCCAAATTAAAGCATGGTTTATGTTGCTACTTACTGGCTGCCCAGTTTATATATATTGAGCCTGTAGCCTAGATAACCTGTTATGACTGGAGGAAGATGACAGCAGAGGACCAGTGAGGCCTACTGTTGTGGTTTTCAACATACAGGGAGAGGAGAATCTCTTAATTATGCTGATAGACTAGATCATTGTTTGGTGGGAAAGTGTACTAGAGTCAAAGATGTGATGGCACCTTTGAAGTGGTCCACGGCTGAGAATATACCAAAAATAATTCTGCACAGTTATAATCGTTTTTTTCTGATTTGTGCTGAGATGCTTTAAAGAAGAAAGAAAGGAAGGAAGGAAGGAAGGAAGGAAGGAAGGAAGGAAGGAAGGAAGGAAGGAAGGAAAGAAGGAAGTTTAAAAGAAAGAAAAGCTAGGGAGCGGAGTAACCCTCTTTTTGCTTGAGTGGCTGTTGGAGGAGAAGACCTGTTGGCAGTTCAGTGTTGGGTGGCTGCGTGTACGTGCAGGGCAGCAGAAAAAGCCCTGTGTGATGCGTCACCCCACATAGTTAAGTCTTTGTTCGGCACAATTGATCCAAGTGTATCCTCTTTGTCTAAAATTGAAGGGGTGGGCGAGGGGGGTGGGGTGGGGGGGACTGTCTCAGGCTGCACTAAATAGGCCCTTGTAACCATTTTGTCATGGAAGTTTTTTTGTTTATCTTTCTCAATCAAAGGAAGAGAAACATGGATTGTAGCTGCTATGGTCACTAGCGACACAATATTGGTATCTTCCCATCTGTTACAGAGTCAAGCTCTAATTGTCTTAAAGATAGAGAGGATCAAACCTAATACAATGTGTTTCACATGAGTAGTAGAGCTACTAAATAGATTTGTATTTGGTATTGAGACATCTACAGGTAGCATCTCACATAACAAAACGTTATATGGTAACTTTTTTGACTTTGTTATGGAACAAGAGGGATAAGAAAATCCTTTATCTTAAAGTGCAATTTTAGATTCCTTTTCATTTTTTATTTAAAAAGGAGACAATTGTTCACCCTAACTACCTATTGTGTGGTTGTGATATTTCATTTTAATTTGGTGGGAAAGTTGTGCTGACAGCATGTCATACATCCACACTGACTAGAGCAGCAAGAACAACAACACTATTAGGTCATTTCTGTTTTTAAAACACATTGTTGTACTGCTCAGAGAGGGAAAAACACAGTTATTCATCTGCTGCTCGTCATTAGTTCCCATGCAGTTTTTTAGAATCCCTATTGGAAAATGCCAGGACCTCACAACATGGAGGAAATGAGGATTGCCTTGCACATTAAGAGCTTCTTTAGGATACTACATACAGTAAATGTGATTTTGGATCAAGAACAAGCCAAAGGTTAGATAATGGACAAAAATGCACTAGAAGTTTGACAGTTTTAGTTCTTTTTTTATGTTTTTAATTATGTTCAGGATATTTTCCTGTATGTTTTGTTTCTTATATGTCCTAGTTGTATCTGTCCTAGGGATACCATTGTTTTCTCTCTTGTTGATTTTGTCTGGATCATTGATGTCCATAATCTGAAAAGAATGAAGATCTACTGAAAATAAATATAGTTTGATAGACTATGTATCCCCACTTTCTCACGGCAGTGCTTTCAAGTTGAACTGTGCACTCGTTCCCACACAGTCACTGTATATTATTTACCCCAGTAAGTCTAAAGAGCAGTCCAAGATTACTACAGTATAATCGTTATCATCTGACATACATGGGCATAGACATTTTTCTTCCTTTTTTCTCTAACACTTGTGCCCCGTCTCTGTCATATAAGAGCTCTTTCTCTCTTTTTTACCCCTCCCAATCCTTTCTGCTGTTCCATGGCTTGGTGGCAGGGTGCCAGCCTGTTAGGAAGATGAGACTCCAATCAATCAGGTCTTCCCAGGGGGGCCTCTGACCACAGGGCCCGACTCTCTAATTGCCCCCAGGCCGGCAGGCAGGCCGGCAGGCTCAGCCGCTGCAACACATGTTCACAGAGGGATCGGTGCCGCCGTGCTAGCTGGCCTGCTCAGCATGTGAATCACTTTCTTGGACAGATGGAGGCCTGGAAGGACCTCACTATAAGGACCATATGTAAAGGTCAATGGATGTAACAGAGAAATGTCCTGAAGTGATTAGATACAGAATTACACACCAGTGGTTATGGATTACTATTACATTCAAGTCATAGAGCTAAGCATCTGATTGTCCAAAGTAACTTTTTCAAAAAAGCATTTCCAGACTTTTCTAACCATCTGTGTTGCACAATAAAAGGATTTATCAATGTTTTTCTAATATTTTAAATTTTCATACAAAAGAATGTGTTCATATTTTCTGCGTGGCACAGGCCATGTCATAAGTAATTTCCAGCTATATGGATTAGGAAAAATGAGTTGCAATTTGGGAAACAGGTTAAAAAAAAAAAGACAACATATTTTTTCATCCAGATGTTTTGAGGAGTCAGAACAGCAGTGCGTTTTGTTAAATAACTTTCGGGGGTTTTCAAAGATTGCCAGGTATTTCTTTTTCAGAAAATACGATGCTTGGCTCTGTGACTGAAATGCAATTGTAAAACGTGACTCAAACTGGAGCAAAAAATAAATGCAGTTATGACTCGTGACAGAACTTGATCTGTAAAGAAAAACAAAAGAAAACTCATGTTTAGCTCAAATTTCAGGGATCACACAAATTGCATTTAACTCTGTATGAAGTGCGCAGGTAAGACTAGATAGATTTGTTGCACTTTCACATGTAATTTTTTGTTTATGAGATCACATCTCATGGTGCTCCCATAGAGATGAACAAACATTACGCCGAATGGATAAAAAAGTAAGAAACAAATGCTTTGGACAAGAAAGGATGAAAGGTGAGGAAGTCAGAGTGGGAGAGAGGAAAAAGAGAAACATTAAGAAAGAGATTAAGCAGGCGAAAAGTGTGGGAGTGAGAGAGAAAGAGGGAGAGGGAGAGACAGAGTGAGTAAGAGTGGGGAGGAAAAGGGAGGGAGGGATGGCTGCTCATCAGAGTTAATGATGTAGAAAATCCCCCAATTAGAGCGTTTTCCTGTGTTGCAGGATGAGTTCAGGGCAGGGTCCTCTGACAGCCCAAGGATTAGTACCCGGGCCGGACCAGGCCGAGCTGGGTCTGAACATACACTAACTAACTGCTGGACAACTTGGCACTGCTCAGCTGGGGCCGGGTCGGGGCTGTAGCCACAGTCAGGGGCCCGGGGTAGGCATGCGTTTAGCTGGAGTGAGTGTCTCAAAGAAATGCATGGGAAAAAGAGCAGATCAACATGGAGAAAAAAAAGTTCTGGTGGAAAGCTATTCTCTACTCTGCAAAATCTCAAATGTTTTCAAATGTAGCCAAATGAAATTTTCGCTGATGTTTCTGTAAGTTGCTCTCTATCCTACCTCTTACTGAGGCCCTGAATTTCTCAAAAAAATTTACCTATTTTCTAAAATTATTGAACATTTTGCACATTTTTGCCTGTGTACTGGAGTGCCAAAAGAAAAATGTGAAGACTACCATATGATGTTAACATTGTCTCAACTCACTGCTCCTTGCCGATGCATTTATTTTCTAACAGCATTATATCCAAAACATATTCTCATCTAATCTGGACATCTGGATTGCACTAAAAACCAATCTGTCCACATGCTGCTTGATGTCAAACAATAAATAAATCCCAAGATGGCAAAAATCCTGAGTATTGCGGGTGTAAGACACAGGAACATAGCCTTTAATCCTCCTGATCTGCTACAGGACAATACATCTGAACATCTGTCTTTTCACACAACACTGAAACATAAGCAATAAAATATTTTCCCTGTTATAATATATTCACCTGCAAGTAAAAGCAAACAAATACATAGAAGCAAAGATATTGGACTTGAGTCAGACTTATGTCAGAAAGAATACGGATTTGAGCCTTGAGCATGGAGATTCATTCTTAACATTGTGGACATATTTTAATTTAATATCTACTTACTTAGCAATTCCTGCAGTGCAGCTTTGACAGTGTACCATGGCCTTAGTCAGCGAAGACTTGATACTTGACTGCCTACAGATTTGACCTGACTTGAGAATTAAAAACATTGACCAAAACAAATTCATGACATGCCATGCATAGCTTTGCAGCTTGAATATTGAATTATTTGGCCTATGCATTGAAACAACTGTATTAGCTATGAAAAAAAACACTACTAGCAGCTTTATTCAAATGCTGTGTTGTTTTAATGGTTAACATTCAGTGACTTGAGCAGCAGGAGGTCAATATTAAAAAAAGTTATCCTCCACTATGCAAAATCTCAAAGTAATTCAAATGTGAGCTAAACACACTTTTAGTTATCGCATTTGGAAGTAACTCTGAAAGGCATGAACTTGTCTTGCAGTTTACTTATAAAGACTTGAGACTTAACTTGGAACACAGTAGCACCTGTTCAGTATAAGTTACACTATAAAAGCATTAAGGGGATCCATTCTAGTTTTGCACATGTTCAGGTTTTCTTTTAAATGTAAAGGTCACAAAAATAAAGACGTCAATCTTCAAAATTAAAGGTTGTTGACTAAATTGACAAATGATTTTGAGGAAGCCATAACTCACCTCACACAGTTACTGTGTCCATTAACAACAACTAAGTCCCTAATGACTAATTGATTAATTGTGCAGTCTATTATTTTGCTCCTGCACCCCAGTAGTTTTGAAAGAGCCACGGCTGGAGTTAACAGTCTTATTGGAGAGACGCGTTCCTTGCATAGGACAATAAGGGAAAATAGCGGAATTAATTGGGTTTGATTAAGAGAGCTTTTCAATGGGACACAGCTTTTTCGCATGACATAATTAGAGGTCAGTTAAGGGGGGGTAGAAAGGGGGATTTGCTTGTTGGCGCCAGTGTTGTGTGGGTGTGTCTGTGAGAGAGACAGATAGACAGACAGACACAGAGAGAGAGAGAGAGAGAGAGAGAGAGAGAGAGAGAGAGAGAGGGAGGGGTTGCTTCCTTAACACTTGGAGAACTAAGTTGTGTGTCTGATGTGGTAAATTTCTATAGGCTCACTCACCAGAAAACACACAGTGAAGTTCACAGGGGGCCCTCTGTGTGTGATTATTATCACTACACTTGTCAGCATTAAAGACACTGTGCTCAGTCTTTTGTTATAGCTACATGCTCATTAGCAGTGCATTGCAGAGACAATGTTATTGTAAAGAATAGGGTGGTGACAGAAGAGGACATTCAGCAGTGTTTTTGGATGAGAACTAAACATGTAAAAAAAGTCTAAACATTTATTATAGTCGTAAACACACATTATGAATTTATAATCATGTTACAGTATAATCTGAAATAGGAGGAAGGGCACACAGGCCATCAGATCTAAAAAAATACATCTGAACTGTCATGAACCTAAACCAGGCTTCATGCCTGATTAGATTAACAAATATTTCATCACAAATCTGCATCTACAGTTTTTTTCAGAACAGTCGTGATATAACTGTTTTCTCTTTTACTGGGATTTTGGACAAATAACAAGCCCAAAACTGTTCAGTGGAGTGAATTTTTCATCCCACAGACAGTATGCATCCACCTTATTGAACTGTCCTCGAGCAAAGCATTACACTACAAGCTACATGTTCAGTAAATATGGTCTGACAAAGTTGAAGGAGAATCTTTCCTTTGGGCATCATATCAATTTAGCAGTGGTGGAAGAAGTACTCAGATCCTTTACTTAAGTAAAAGTAAACACACTGTTGTCTAAAAAATATTCCATTACAAGTAAAAGCCCTTAATTTAAATGTTACTTTAGTAAACGTACAGAATTATAACCAGTATCAAGTATCAAAAGTAAACTCATTATGCAGAATGGCTCGTTTAAAGTGTGATATTATTATAGAATGTTATGTTACTGTGTTTCTACCACTAACAAATACATGTAGTTTGTTTATTGTAGTAGTTTGTCAATGTGTAGCTGATTTAAGTTACTATGTATACTACTGGGTATTATAGTAGTAAAGTACAGCATCGTGAAAGTGTAAAGTAAATGTAGTGGAGTAAAAAGTATAATATTTCCCTCTGAAATGTAGTAAAGTACGCTACAAGTATGCCAGAAGGGTACTTACAGTACATGTATTTAGTTATATTCCACCATGGCATATTAATTACTACTTTTGTTACTTCACTTGTATTTCCTTGCATGGCATCAATAAAGTTTATCTCATCCTATATTGTTTATTTATTTATTTTTACATGCGATATTGTTATTGATGTTCTGAATTCATACAGAGATCGACCTGTTTCAAAGCCCATGTTTAGATTGTAGCATAAGATAACGTGTGTTTGTCAGACTGTAGGCGAGGATGGGGTTTAGAAAGACAAGCAATTGTTAAAATAAATTAATATAGGAAAAAAGCAGGCATGGGCTGGTTTAGGACTTGGGACACAACTACATCTTATAGAGCTGGGTCTGGAGTGTTTGAAAGTAGAACCAGCACGCCCTCTATGTTTGGTACTTGACATGACAAGAAACTTATCTATGTAAAAACACAACATAGCCTACTGTAGCCTATATTAACTTGTATTCAACCTGTGCAATTGTCCAGTTTGATCTACATCAGAGGTTCCCAAATTTTTACATTGACTTCCTTACAGTTAGACCGCTGCACTCATTTGATAAGATCTATGTGTATCTGAAGATTTTTACTGATATATATACATGTATATTGTGAGTGGAAAAGTACCGCTTAAGATATATTGTACTATTGTCTTGGTTGTGAAGTTGCTTTCACGCCTGCCTCGTTTGGTCCGTTTAAAACGAACTCTGGAGTGTTTGGTCAGATAGTCCAGTTCGTGTGGGCTGGTGTGAAGGCTCATCCGAACTCTGGTGCGGATCAAACAAACAGTTTTAGATTTAGATTCAACTGTATTGTCATTGTGTAGAGTACAAGTACAAAGACAGCGAAATGCAGTTTGCGTCTAACCAGAAAGTGCAAAAAAAGGCCTACTGCAAAGAACTCTGGTCCGCTTGAAAACGGGGATCTCGGTTCGCTTCCAAGTGAACTAGAGTTCGGTTCACTTCAGGTGAGATCGCGATCCGACCCAAATACAGGAAGTGAACCAAAAACAGAGCATTCACTAGCCTGCAATTTCAACCTTGCACACAATTTACGGATTTATGATTTAAGGGATACCTTTCAGACGTTTCAGTCTTTATTTGTTGTCATCATTATCATCATCTCTCTCTCTCTCTCTCTCTCTCTCTCTCTCTCTCATTCACTCTCATTCACTCGCTCTCTGTCAGCTGCTTATTGTTCGCCTTCTTTTACAATATTAGAACCAGGAAATCCGAGACGTTATAAATGTGGTGTTGCTCCATTGTGTCTGAGACCAGAGTTTCGGATATTCTAATCACGTTAGGTGTGTTTACAATGTTTGGTGCGTTTGACAACGTACGGTGAAAAGCAAACCGAACCAAATGAAAAATGCAACAATGTTGCAACAACTTCTCCGCACCGAGTCTACCCAACTATATATGTGAAAACGCCCTTACGCACACTCCCATTGACTACAAACTATACTGTCTATGACTACAAACTATGACTACAAATGTAGCACTTCCGTGTTTTGATTTGAAAGATATACGTCACGGGGGTGACACAATTCCCACAATGCAATGCCATTTTCACCTTAAACTGAAATACATTACATATCTGAGAGTGAATATCTTTAAACCCATATATCCATCTGATATCTCCGTGAATTGTTGTACCTGTTTGGCGTTTGTGTGCTGATATTCAGGGACTGGCTCGCTCTTGTATGTATGTTGTCTTGTACATATATGATTAGATTAGCAAACAGCTAAATTGGCTAACGCTAGTTATTAACGTTACCTAGCTTTACATTTTCAGTGCAAACATAAAGAAGCATATTCAGTGACATTTAGCTACGAACAAGGCTCTCAAAATTGTCATTGGTTGCTTTGATCTGGTTAGAAGTTTGTCGTGTCGTAACGTTAACGAAGTTAGTTCTTTCTCCAAATCAACTGAGTTTTAAGATTAACGTTAAATAAATGATCATGTTGATTATTTATTTGATACAAAAAAATCATCTGGGGGTATTTACAAAGCAGGATATCTTTAAAAAGTCCTACATGTGTAAAAGGTTGTAATTTTCTATCAACAACATGCAAGACAATTATAATTCCAACCTTACTAACTTTCTGGTTTTACAGGTTTAAATCAGTATTTTCAGGATACTAGCTACATAACCTTTTGGCTAACTGTGTAACCTTGCATTACGAGAAGCCCTCCAGAAGACAAGCAATAAAACAAAACAAACAAACAAAAATAGCATTTCAATTTTTAACTGTTGAAATCATGTTTTTGTGTGTTGGCCAGATCTCCAACATTCCAGCCTGTGGCTGTGGGATCAGGGTTTCAGGTTAAGATGGATCCAGATTATGAACATCGCCTCCTCCGCCAAATCAACACTGAAAATGACAACTTGAGCCCTGTTGTGAGTCGTGTAAATGTTGTACAGCAACACTGAACTCGCAAACAACACTGAACTTGTGGTATTATCAAGTTATATTATAAATGAAATGATCAGAAAAGTGACCAAACGTCCATAAATTCATAAACAAATTCATACACTTTTATAATAATTTGTTGGTTTTTGCAGAAACTGACACAGGGTCTGCGCGGTCGGACACCCACCAGCTCCCCGTTATCTTCCCCCAGTAAGCTTGGAGACAGATTTATTCCAACCAGAGCGGGGGGAAACTGGAGTATCAACTTTCACAGGATCAATGTATGAGGAGTTTGTGGGTACATTTGTTGAGTGTGTCTGTGCTTTTGCAAGAGAAAAGTAACATTCATGTGTGTAATACAAGACAAAAGTCTAAAGGTTACAGTGGGTTTGGATAAAGTTGATAACTGTATGAATGTTCCGTCTGAGACAAGTTTGTTTTACAAATTAATGACAGTGTCTTTGTGATATTTAGGAAAATGAGGTGTCACCAAGTCAGAACAGAAAAACAAAGGATGCCTCTTCTGATAACATTAAAGGTAAATAAATGAAAAGGTTATTTTTCTAATTCTGTCACTTGCTTATGTCCACCCAGGATTGTCCTTTTGTGCTTTTGTTCATAATAATTTTTTTGTGCATGCAGCAGACGGGCTGGCCTACTCTGCTCTGCTGAAGAATGAGTTGCTGGGAGCAGGAATAGAAAAGATCCAGGACCCTCAAACGGAGGACAGGCGTTTACAGCCATCAACCCCAGAAAAGAGATGTCTCTTCACTGTATGAACATTTTACCTCATACTTCTTATGTATTAATTATATAGCACATTGATCATACAATGTTGGAAAAGATGCACGTACAATATGCTCTCGAGTGCGGGTTAAAAACAATATCAAAAAGTAGAATACCACTATTCAGTCAGTGTACAGTTTTTCTTCAATGTTTTATGTTATTTTATTGAAGCTGGTAGAGAGATATGATGGTTTCTGCTTGTGTGCTCTTTGCAGTATTCACTTAATATCAAGAGATCATCACCAGACGATGGCACCAACATCTCCCCCTACTCTCTATCACCTGTCAGCAACAAAAGGTAGAAGCTCTATTTTTTAAAATTTAGTTTTTAGATCTGTTATTGTTGATCACACTGCAAACAAAGAAACAGTACATTTTGGCATTTGTTGCAGTCAAAAATTGCTGCGTTCACCACGAAAGCCAACTCGCAAGATCTCAAAGATCCCTTTTAAAGTCCTGGATGCTCCAGAGCTGCAGGATGACTTTTACCTCAACTTGGTGGACTGGTCGTCTCTCAACGTGCTCAGTGTCGGGCTGGGTACATGTGTTTATCTGTGGAGTGCCTGTACCAGCCAGGTACCGTAGAGTGTTTAGACAACTGATTTTGAAACATGAATTTGAGTTGTTTGCTGTATATGTACTGTATATTTGTTACAAATATATATATTTGTGTTTCTTGGCAGCATTTATTACTATGCTAAGCCACAGTGAATCACTAGTTGAATTGTTCTTTCCTCAGGTAACAAGGTTGTGTGATTTATCGGTGGAGGGAGACTCAGTCACGTCAGTTGGGTGGTCTGAAAGGGTAAGTACACACAGCTTACTGCTTAGAGGAAACTGTCGAAGTGAACTTTTAGTACAGTTAATTTTTCTGAATAAAAGGAATTTTCATGTTTTTAGGGTAACCTGGTGGCAGTGGGGACTCACAAAGGCTATGTTCAGATATGGGACGCTGGTGCTGGGAAGAAACTCTTTGCCCTGGAAGGACACACAGCTAGAGTCGGTAAGAACATTTTTGCTGTGTTTAATCTCTGAACATGGGTTATAAAGTGCCTTAACCGGAATGCTGAAGTCACAATAAACCCAAATAAACTGAAGACAAAAAAACTATAAAGCTTAATTAATGCTTTTTTGCATTCTTGATAATTGTGTCTTGACATTTTAGTCAAATGTTGAGAGTATGACCCAGCATAAATTCATTTTTATTCTGTCTGCAGGAGCGTTAGCATGGAATGCAGACCAGTTGTCTTCGGGAAGCCGTGATCGTTTGATTCTCCAAAGAGATGTGCGGACCCCTCCACTCCAGTCAGAGAGACGGCTGCAGGGACACAGACAGGAAGTGTGTGGCTTAAAGTGGAGCACTGACCATCAGCTGCTTGCTTCTGGTGGCAACGACAACAAGGTTCAGTTGTTATTTTTTTTAATAAACTTGCCTTCATCTTTGTGCATTTACTCATTGTGTCCATTGATGTGGCTGTTATTTGTCATCTTAGCTGCTGGTTTGGAACCACTCCTCATTGAGCCCAGTGCAAACGTATATGGATCACTTGGCTGCAGTGAAAGCCATTGCCTGGTCCCCCCACCAGCACGGCCTGCTGGCCTCTGGGGGCGGCACTGCCGACCGCTGCATTCGATTTTGGAACACCCTGACCTCACAGCCGCTGCAGTGTATGGACACCGGCTCTCAGGTCTGCAACCTGGCTTGGTCCAAACATGCTAATGAACTGGTAAGTGACTCCAGATACATACTGTGGACAATGATTTGCTGATTTTATTCTATAAAGAAACAATTGTCATGAAGGTTACACTTGTATTGAGAGTAAGGTGCTATGTGGCCTATTTTTATGCATCAAGACAATGCCTCTAAAAAGTTGGCACTTGTACTTAATTGGTATCAGTTTTCAGAGATTTCTCACTTTGACACTAGTCCAAGCTTTTTATTGGCCTAATTACTGACACTGCCTATTCCTGAGCCCACTGCAATTCAATAAGCAAACAAGTCCAAGGGGGTAAATACTCCGAAACGCATTGTATATAAATGTAAATTGTGATACATTGGCAGATTTCAATAAACTATGTTTAAGACAATTGGTGGTCTCTCTTGTGCCAGTGTTTCCTAAAATTAAGAATGTATGGGGTAATGTGTACTCAATTAAAGTTTTTTTTAAATAGTCTCTTATGAGGCAGAGCATAGATTTACGCTGTTTCCATATTTTACAAGATGGTCTTGTTTATTTGCAGTAATAGCATATCTGTGTCTAACTATAATTAATTTATTATTAGTGAGTTACACAAAGCCTCGTTGGATTATAATATTGCCTGTTTTTTCAGGTGAGCACTCATGGCTACTCTCAGAACCAGATCTTGGTGTGGAAATATCCAGCTCTCACTCAGGTTGCCAAACTCACAGGACACTCCTACAGAGTGCTCTACCTGGTCAGTGTGTGTGTTTTCTTTCTGATGAGATTGAGATCTTGCCATTGGTCATCATGTTAATGAAAAAGCTGGCCATATTTTCTGGTGATTATTTATTTCTATTTAGGCCATGTCCCCGGATGGTGAGGCGATTGTGACGGGAGCTGGAGATGAGACTCTTCGCTTCTGGAACGTATTCAGTAAAACAAGATCAACTAAGGTGAGAAAGCACTTTTTAGGAACAGCATTCTGTAATCACATGTCCCCTCATTTCTGCAAAAGAATTGACCAAGTTTCTTTATCTTTTGTTTCAGGAATCTGTATCGGTTTTAAATCTCTTCACTAGGATACGATAACTTTAAGCAAATATTAAAACTGTAAAACTCTAGTTTGAGTGGCTCTTGGTATGACCACTGGATAGCTCATCAACATGGTGCTAAGGACATACAGTACAATCGCAGCAAGCACTTTTTTTTTCATGCTAACAATTGTTTGCAAAATTCTTTTTGACTTTTGTGCTCTCATTATGAATGTTGTCCTTTTTTATGTATAAGTGGGTTGATTTCAATTTGTTATGTGTTCACAACAATAAATCATAGGCCTTACTTAAAATTTGTAGAGGGAGCATTTTTTGTTTTTGTTTAACTCAGGTCTTATTTATTTAACACTGCAGTGAAAGCCATTGCAGTGAAGGCTGTAATGGCTTCAATGGAGAAAAATGCCATTACATATTATAACTAAAACATAAAAAAATAAACATAATCACCTATTAAGGCCTTTACAGTATATTCACCATGTTTACTGTGATCCTTAGAGTACTAAGGTTAAAAGTGGTTGGCTAAAATAATGTAGTTTTGCTCCTGTGGACAGAAAGTCTAATGCTATGCATCAAGACATATACTACATAGTTGATTCTTTGTCGTAAAGGAAGAAATAAAAGCTCATGGAACTGAAGAACCGGTGTATATTTCCTATTTGCCATTAAAGATTTCCGTTTCATTTCTTTTTTGGGACTTAATTTAGTTTAGTTGCACTTTCGTTGTTAGATTATATTTTGTAATGCTGCATCTTAAAATTACTATTTAAAGAGCATGATTGTATAAAGTTTATGCAGCTCATCTATATGAAACAAAAGGTTGGATTGTTAGCAAGATTTTCCTTTTGAGTGGTGATTTTGCAACATTTGCAGTGCTTAAATCTAGTTTATTTCACCATTTAATTCAGTACCATGCAGTTAAATTAACTGTTTACTGATTTAACTGTTTACAATTTGCTATTTATTTATTTATAGCAATGGAACACATACTAACAAAAGTGATCATACCAGGGATATCACCACAGAGTATTTGAGAAATAAATAAAACAATAAATGAATTAATAAAGTTGAATCATCTAACGCATTATTTATTTTTACATGTACCTTTATTAAGGTGGATATATAACGTTACATTATATTATTGTCTTTTTATTTTGTGGAATTTTCCCAGTTTGTGTATCCATGACAACAACCGACTAGATGTTGTAGACCGGAAATAACGTTACTGCGAACAGGCGGGAAGTTGAAAGTTTGAGCGTTTCAAAAAAAAAAAAAAAAAAAAAAAAGTTTGAGCGTTTCAGCTAGAAGCATTTCCGTCGATTACCTGTATTAAGGTAAATTCGCATCCTCAACAAGAACAGAGTAAGTTCAACCAGTACAATTAGCTAAATGTGGTCAACGACGCAAGCTACTACGTTAGCTGACAAGCCTGTTGGATGAGCTAGCTAGCTAACGTTACAAGTTGTTTAATTTCTTTCTGTTGCCTGTCAGGATGGCGGAAAGAAATCTTGTGCGGGAGATGAAACGTTGGGCGACAGAGGAGTTCAATCTGCCCCCGGACAGCTTGCCAAATGACAGCTATTTTAAAACGTGGGTATCAGCGTGTATTTACTATCGCTGTTGATAACGTAGCGTATGTTAACATACAGGTCCTCACAGTTGATGCTTAGCTTATTCGTAGCGTTGGAACAAACCTAATGCTGATCATTTGTTTTATAGGCTCTGTATCGGGACAGGGAAGTCAATATGGAAATATATTATCCAACACGTTTTTCACCAGAGGTTAGTCTTAACACTGCCTTGCTGTTCTGTAACCCCTTGGGGTAATGTTGGCTTCTTGTATGTCTTAGAACGCACTCAGTCTCCATTTGTCTGGTCAAAAGAAAGAACAGCATGGCTTCTGATAAATTGCTTAATCTCTAAAATAAACTGCAGTCTCACCCTCTGTACACTTTGTGACTGGGAAGATGGGCAAATAATAGATCACAGCTTTCTGACTGTTTTTCTGTTTATCCAGGAACGTGAGGATCATGCGTGGCAATCTCCAGTGGTATCCTTTCAGGTTCTGATTGAGGATTTGAAAGCCAATAGTGTCTTTGTAGTGGCCATGGCAACTTCATGTGTACATTTTAGTCATTTTGTTGATCTTGTAGATGTGAGTGAGAGGTCACTTAGACAGAAGAGAGTGTATCTTACTCAAGATGCAGTTTGTATGTGTATACAGCCTCTCTGCCACCACATCAACACCCTCCCCGTCCTGTGATTGCCAAGGGTGGTATACATATAGTGGATGCTTTCTTGGGGAGTCCTGGTTGTCCCTGGTTCAAACCTTGTGAGGAACCTTTTGCTGCATCCTATTCCCTCTCTCTCGCTCCTGTCAATTGTCTGTTGTGCTGACTTATAAATACCCCAAAAATACTTACTGTAAAATACTAACAATGCCCACTTCCTATATTTGGTATCACTCAGTATGCTAAATTCCTCAGCCCCGACCACTGTGTGTTCAGCATTTATCCAGTAAATTCCTTTACTTTATGATCTTTAAGGTACAAAGTTCTTCAAGACAAAGAGGTAGGCTACAACTTGTTTTTCTTGCTTGTTGTGGTTTATTTCTATTTCAAGATATACCTGCTCAATGTAGTACATGATTAATCTTGAGTGATCACACTTGTGATTCACAGTGTGGAATTTTCAGTAAGAAAGCCACAGATAAACTAAGATGTGTTTTGTTTTTGCATGTTCAGTTGAAGCAGGCTGAGGGCCAGAGTGAGGCTGCTAAGCAGAGAGAGCTTCAGAGGAAGATTGAGCAGCTCAGAGCTGAGATCACTCACCTGGACTCTCAAATCAGTGGAACAGAAGAACAGTTGGCTACACAAGGTTAGTCCATCACATGGCTGGGTATCTGATAAGACTACATTACGTCTTTGCAGAAGGAGGAAAGCAAGCGCATTGCTGCAGTTTGCTTAGCTCAAACAATATTTAATGATCTCCCACACCAGTGATTTCTGCAATTTACCAATAGAGCAGTCCATCAGCCGTACCTGGACCCAGGTGGAGGACAGCCGGCGCAGAGAGCTGCTCCTGCAGGCCTTCAGGCAGCACTGCATCTTGGGCCGCAAGGTGCTCTCTGATGACACACTAACGGTCAGTGGGCACAGCCAGGCATTGGAACAGATGGCCAGGTAAGGCAAAACATTGAAAGTAAAATAAAAATGAATTAAGTAAGATCAGTTACACACCTGTACTAATCATGTAGTGCATAAGTAAGAGCTGTATTGTGTTTTGCAGGAAAGCAGAGATTGAAGTGCTGTTTGATAATAAGCCTTCCAGCAGCAGTGATGGTGACAACCTCAACTCTAAAGCTGTAGCAGAGGCACAGGTCCTGGTAAGAGCTGCCTAAATATGGTCTGTATCTTAATGAGTAGAGTTGAGTAGGGTGCACTTTATCTATCTTGGTGTATTGCTGCCATCCATTATCTACGTGGTGTTTTATTATGTATCTTGTTATGCCATCTTGATGGTAATATCATAATTCTACAGCTAGTGGAGATATGCACTGATTTTATGTTTGCCAGCTGCATATTTTAGAAGAAGTTGATCTTAAATCACAGATCAAGAATCTGACTAATGTAAACCAAGAGGCCTGTAATATATCAGCTGCAGACTGAGGGAAATAATCCCATTTCTTTTATTTTTTCCCCATTAGCGTGAAGTGAGACAGCTGTGTGATGACAGGGTCCACTTCTATCAGTCTTTACAAGAGAGTGAACTGAAAACGGCGCACTCTGCAGCCAAACAGTAAGGATTACAGTGATACAGCATTTGAGAAATCACTATTCAGAAACTGTCTTTCAGAATGTTGTCAACTTCTTCTTTCTTGAGTTAATCACTTATCTCTCTGTTTCATCTCAGTATGACTCGTGAACAAAGGACTGCTATGTTTCAGTACTGGCTGAGTGCTGTGGAGGTTAGTGGGTATTGATCAAATTTCACTTAATTTTTTTTACACTTATGTAAATTTAGCACAAAAAGTAAGGAAATTTGTTTGAAATGGTGCCCCATTTGTAAGGAACATACATTTGTGGGATGAGCAGCAGCACTGAGTATGTGGGTTGCGCCCATGAAATATTTCCCAAATCTTCTCTGCTAATGCCAAACAGCTTATTCTGCCATTGACTCGTTTGGTGGATTGGATTATTGAAGTTTGAAGAAACAAGACATATTGGCAATTTAACAATTTATTCATTTCACAAACCGGAGCCTCAGTAGCGTGTGGAAGAACCATACACAGCCACAACAGCCTGGCACCTCCTCCTCATGCTGGTCACCAGCCTGGTCACACACTGCTGTGGGATGGCATCCCATTCTTTGTCGCAAGTCAGCCAACGTGGTTGTGTTGGTCACTCTGGCACGAACAGCACGCCCAAGCTGATCCCACAAGTGTTCAATGGGGTTGAGGTCAGGACTGCTGGCAGGCCATTCCATCCTCTCCACTCCAACATTCTGGAGGTAGTCTCTGATAAACCCCGCCCTGTGGGGGCGAGCGTTGGCATTTTGGAGGATAGAGTTCAGTCCCAGGCTGTGGAGATATGGGATTGCCACTGGTTGCAGAATCTCATCTCTATATCTCTCTACATTGAGATTGCCTCCAATGATGACAAGTCTTGTTTTTCCAGTGAGGGAGATGCTGCCCCACACCATCACACTGCCTCCACCGAAAGGTGTAACTCTATCGGTGCAACAATCAGCATAGCGTTCTCCGCGTCTTCTCCACACTTTGACCCTACGATCCAACTGCCGTAGCCAGAATCTGGACTCATCGCTGAACATAACGTTCCTCCACGTTCAGGTTCCAGTGTACGTGTTGCATATGTTTGGCAATGGCAGAGAAGATTTGGCAAATTTTTCATGGGTGCAACCCACATACTCAGTGCTGTTGCTCATCCCACAAATGCATGTTCATGCATGGGGCACCATTTGAAAGGGAACTAAACAGGTTTTCCAAAAGTATAAGATTTATTGCCAAAAAAGCATTGTTACCACAGAGAAATAATCTACCAAACACAAATTTCCTTACTTTTTGTGCTAAGTTTATATACTGTAAATTTTCACTTTGAATTAACATGTTATTGCTTGTCATGTCATCAGAACTTGTTGGGTGATTATCCGCCAAACCACATCCTCTTAGCATTGGAGGATTTAGCTTCCAGAGAGCAGAACGAACTAGAAAAGAAACTCTCCTCTCTGGATGTGACACAAGATGTGACAGCTCTGCGGTAAACTTCAACATTATTATATTGTTCTCTCTACCTTTTTTTTTTTTTTTTTTTTTTTTTTTTTAACTACAAAAATATTTTCAGTGTTAAGAGTATTTACGTAACATTTTAATTGCAGGTTCCGCTATGAAAGCAATCACCTACTGGACATGTCAACAGAAGAGGATAATGAGTTGCCATCCGTTAAGAGCCTCTTAGAGGTGCTATACACAAACGCACATAGACACTGTAATGTAATATTCAGGAAGTTCACAGTAGAAGACGTGTCCATGCATTTGGAATTAAAACCTTTTTTATTTGTGGAATTGCGCATTTGTTGTCATTTCCAGGTTGCTTGGGAAGAGGTGGAGCAGAGTTTGGTAGAACTGGCCCAGACTCGCTCCAGAGTCCAGCAGCTCCAAAACCAGCTCCAGGCCCGCAAGAAGGAGGTGGAGCAGGAGGTGTCTGGCATTGCAGATGAGCTCCACATTGACACCTTGGCACTGTAAGCAGATTCACTGTAGAGTTTGTTTATGAGGTTCCCACAAGTCATGAAAAGAGTGTATAATCCCAGCAATAATATTTTGGTGATGAAATTTCAGACTACAAACTTCAGGAAGAAGGAGCAGAATTATTTAGTAGTAGGAGCTCATTATTGTCAAGCATTTGTAACTGAAGACTGAACAATTTCTTCTTTTTAGTCTCATTCTCTGCATGTTTTTTGTGTTGCTATTTTTGGGTTTGCATTTGCAATAAATGTGTTGCTAACACAAAGAGTAGCTAATAGTCAAATTAGAGATGTGATCTGGGCAAATAAAAAACTTTTTTTTTTTTTTTTTTTTTTTTTGTTGCTGTCAGGTCAGCTTTAGAAGTGGAACTTCAGTGTGTGATGCAGGCGGCAACCAGGGATCATATCCGAGACAGATGTATCCAACTTGACCAGCATGCCAGAAGCCGTCAGGAGGCGCTTAGGAACCTCCACAGCCAGTGGCAGAGCATCCTTGACTTCAGACAACTAGTGGTGAGAGTGAACTTACAATATGAGACCTCTCATAACCTTTGCCAGTGTTACTCCTGGATCAAGCATTTTCTACATGTTTCAAAATATATCAGTAATTATTTAGGAAAATGTGGTCTATAGGATTTGATTATGTGTGTTGTTAACTGTCTGGAGATAAACATTTTGATTTGCCAAACCTTTTATGAATTAAAAATGCAGGTGTCAGTTTTTCTCCAACATATATCATTTAAACATGTTCTGTTGTGTCTCTCCAGGTTCTCAGACAGGAACATATCAGAGGTCTGATTAAGGGGAACTCCATGGCCAAGATGGAGCTGATTCGTCTGCACGCAGAGGTGTGGATGTTCTCCATCTATAACACTGATGTAGAGAGATTATTATAAGATTTAAAAAAAAACATCTTTTTAACATCAGTTTTAACATCTTCAAGCTAAAAAAATAAATAAATAATCTCTTGAGGATTTCTATGCCTCTGTCTTTTTTCAGTTACAGGGTTTTGTCCAGGGCAAACTGGTGCCACAGTTTGAAGTGGTCACCACTGCAGCCAGCAGTCAAAAGAACTCCATTTCCAAGGGGGCCCGACAGTTGGGAACGGTCTCGCTTCTTGCTCTGGACCGTAGGACTGTTGAAGGGTAAGGCCATGTTAACCGGTTAGAGCTTACACCCTGCCTGCGTGACACGTGCGTCTCAGGCGCGGCTTGAGCCGCGCCGAAAACGCGCATATTTTCATGTATAAATATTTTTCATGCGACACGCAAGTGTGTTGGGAGCGTTTCCAGGCAAAATAGAATGGAAAAAGATGTTTATATGTCGTTTAGACACAAATACATATTAATAAATGACATGTTTGAAAGTCTCTAGGTTTTGATATAAATGTAATAAAAAAAAAATAGATTTTCTAATATGTCACCTGTCAATACAGATGAAATATTCTGTAGCCTATTTTGCCGTCACTACTGCCGATGTTGTCTTTGCTGTAATCAAATCAGTATATTTTTATGTTTAACTTGGTATTTCATTTTATCAGTGGGAAACATACATGTGTCCAGACAAGGCTAGCTGCAGCAGTACTGCGTCAGACACATTTCTGGTGTGTAAAGTCCACGCAGCTGACACGCAACAGAAACGCCACGCTCACACCACGCAGGCAGTGTGTCACCGGCCTAAGAATAAGTTGCCTGATACCTGAAGAGGTAAACCCCAGTCATTCCACATTTTTTCTGTTTCAGAATAAAAAGAATCCCTGCATCATGGTTGTCCATCCATCGCTTGCAGTCCCCGACCTTTAGCAGCTTGTGTCAGAGCCTGGCCTTCCCACAGTACAGGGTGAGTATGGGCATGTAATGCATCAGTCTGTTGTGTAAAACAAAAAAAAGAAGAAAAGTTATTTCCTTCTTCTTGCCCAGAGCAACACTATATGGTATATGTTTGTCAGTACTTCGGTTGAGTTAGTATGATGGTTGATGTTTGTATTCAAGGGCTATTCAGTGACCATTAGCTATAATCTGGTTTTTGTTAAACCTATGGAACTATTCATGACAATTATTTTTTCAAATGATAAAAACATATGAATATAATTTAAATAGATTATCATTAATATGCATTTTAAACATTCTAAAACATTGTGTAACTTTGCATATTAAGTTTTCCTGCAGACACTCACTGCATTCCTACAAAAGTTGTGCTGGCAGCTCCTAAAGTTCACACTGCTCCTTAAACGCCACATGCCCAGAGTGGTTTTAATTGGCAAGCTGACTGCAAGTGCCATTGCTCGACCCCAGTCCTTTCACCAGCAGAGCTTATAAAAAATATGATCCATGAAAACTTCAGAGGCACAACAGCCTTATTGTGAATTAGCTTTTTTAAGATTTGTTTTGTGCATTTCAGCCTTTAATGGACAGGACAGCTAGATATGAAAGGGGGAAGACATGCAGGAAATCGTCCAGGTCAGACTCGAACCCTGGACCTTTAGCGTCAAGGCATACACCTCTATATATCTGCGCCTACTCTACCAACTGAGCTAACCCGGCCATGTGAATTAGCTTTTTAAGGATTATGGGAAAAAATATAATCACGATTATTTCTGTCAATATTCAAATCATGATAATTTAACATGATTACTCGTTGACTTCTGGAAAGATGTTGCAATTATTGAACTTAAACAGTGGGAAAAGTTAAATAAATCTACAGTAAAAAAAAAAAAACCTACAACTGTGAACTTTGCCTTAATACTTTTCCTATTGAAACTTTTTCCATTCAGAACACAAGAGAAAATAAGAGTTTACTTGCAAAACGTAACATAATGAGCTAAATAATTGTTTTTCTCGATTCTGTTTTTGTGATCATTGGGAGCCGAAAACATAATCACGATTACATTTTGATTAATTAATAATTATTTTTTGCTGTTTATATAGATGCATTTAATTTCATGGTATGTGTTCTCCTTTGCTTCATTTTCTGACTTTGAAATGTTCTCCTTTGTCTTACACTTCAGGCTGCAGAAGAGTTGTGTTCCCATGCACGCTCCCAGCAGCTGGAGTTGCATTTTCTCCAACAGTTACAGCAACTTCATTCTGCTACCCTGCAGAAAATACAGAAGGAAACAAAGTTATTGCATGCATCTGATCAGAAAGGTAATCAGGGAAATTCATCAAGAGTGAATCTTTTATCATGCTTAAGCAATGCAAATGAATGAATGCAAAAAGAAGTTTTAGGAATTATTATACATTTTAGTAACAACAAAACTACTGTGTGTCTACACTGTGCCTCCTAGCTCTGCTGTCCAGAGTCGTGGAGGAGGATCAGAAGCTTCTGGAGGCTCTGGTACCGAGAGTGAGAGGCCTCACCCAACGTAGCGCCCAAGGCCTTTCTTATGGGGCACAAGTCAAAACTGACATTTCTTACTGGTGAGGCACATTTCTGAAGTTGATAACCTATTGTAAAACAATGAATGCACCACAATTTAGCATGTTTATAGTTTCTTTTCTAAAGTCTTTTTATCAGTTAACATTTTACCAACCAGCTTCATTGCTGAGATTTGGGGATGAGCCTGCTTGACACAGCTCTGCAGTGGACTGCATGAGGGCAATCAGCATAAGTAACCGTGCAGGTTTTAAACAAGTCTGTTGTCTAACCATGCTACCTAAACTACACTTGCAAGTGAAAATGAAAGTGAATGTGACAAGATATCACTGAAACAGCCTGTTCTGAACATCCATTAGTTTCTCCTTCCCGGTTCAGCTTTAATACTGTACTTGCATTAATTGTGTACACAGTTTTACAATGCAATGGATGATGTTTCTGTTTTTGCTTTCCAAATAAGTGGTTTAGATAACTCTGTGAAACTGCAATTTTTGTTATCCAATTGTCTGACTACTTACCTTTTTTTTGTTGCCATAATGAAGTCCACTATGGAGAGGAAAAAAATACATGAATGAGATTGACAAGTTAGGGCTGGTCAGTAATTCAGTTTTTTTTTTTTTTTTCTTTCTCTCAATGGAATCATATTTTGTTGAACTAAATGAACTACATTTTGTTGTTCAATGATTCTCCAAATTGTGATTCTAAACTACAAAACCATTTTGTTTGTCTGATCTAGTTAATAACAGGAAAACACAGTACATTGCATTGAAGATCAATTTATTTGTGTGATTTTTCTATTATTTGTGATAGTTAGATATTTCAACATCGCCCAGCCCTAAGCTGAGTCAAATTTATGTTCGTTTTAAGTTATGGCCAAAACAATGAAAAGACCCTGTTGTTTTCCTTCATTGTTCATTAATCGTAAACTCTAGTTTAAGCATTTGCTGCTTGCAGATAAAAAAAATTCTACATATGAATGCGTTTGTGTTATTTTGGATTTATACCTTCAGTCGGGAGTAAAAGGTCTGGTTTTCCGGTTAACTTTTTCTGTTTTGTGTGTTGAAACATCTAGGTGGGATCGGCCAGCCCAACATGTCCTACCTGAGGTCAGTAAAGGAGGACTGACTTTTCAACAATGGCTACAAAGGTGGAAACTTACTGCCAAAGCCTCATAGGGGACACCACGTAGTTTAAAAATATAAATGAGTCCCTTACTGCACCTTTCAGTGGAGAAATGACCATGCACAGTAGTTAGAAAATGCACACTATGTTTTTCATGCTCATCACTTCTTTTGATGTTTTACCATGTGAAAGTCAGTCACTATTAAATACTTTTAAACCTAATTATTTGCTTCTGTCTTCATTGCAATGCATATATATATATATATATATATATATATATATATATATATATATATATATATATATATATATATATATATAAATAAAAGTTGTTGAACGAGCTGAATCGATGCTGCAGTTTGCTCATATGCCCACTGAATGAGCTGCAGATATCTATCACTAGCCAAGTATTGATCTGGCTCACAGTCGGTGCTCAGTCTGTCGTTGATTCTTGTAGTTGGCAGTACAATGTAGAAGTATGTAGCTATCATTTCACACGGAGCAACATTGTTCCTTTGTAGCAGTGAAGGGGGAGTGGAGCAATCTGATTCCTGAGGACTCAGCTCCTCCCATGGTTGCGGCTGCGCAGTTCAATTTTTCACTCTTCTTTTTTTCAATTTTTCACTCCTACTCTGGCTTCCGGACGCCAAGACAGACCTCTGCCGCCGAATTTAAAGAGACAGGCGATAGTTATTTTAAATACGATAAACGGCAACCATTGTCCCTTAGCTTATTTCCCGACGCTTCTTGTCTCAGCTTGTTTAAATCGATGGTGATGTTTTATCAAAGTCGCAGCGAGTAGCAGCTTGTCTGTCATCACCCTCCACTCTGCTGGATTTTCCGTCCTTTTGCGCTGTAGCGAGACTGTCCAGCTAGGCAAAGTAGGGTTGCTTGCTGGCAGGCTGGCTTCCCGACCGAGAGGAAGGTTTGTCGGCTAGCCAACAACTGGAGGTAACACCGAAGCTTCCCTCTCAAGTTGTGGTAGTGGCTCTCAAGCCTCCTGTCGCCGGGATAATGGCGAAGATTCAGGCGCACAGCACCGCGAAGCAAATAAACCAAATTCAAGACAAGCCTTACGTTATAACACAAAAGCAAGTGCAGCAGCAGCACTTCCAGAAGCTGAAGGTAAGAAGACAACGGACACGACAAGGGAAAAGTCCCTCAGAGTCAGAACCATTTTGTTCGTAGGATCATTGCATTGGATTTGAGGCTTTTCTCTTTCTCCCCTAACGTCGAGAGAAGTGAAAGGGACGGCTGGCTAACGTTAGTTAGCTCGCTGGCCTATTAAAAGTAATTCATCGCTAAACAACCGAAACATTGACATTTAAGGTTAGATGTGGAGGCTGTATTTAATTAATTAATGTCTGAGTGACAGTCGAGTGGCACAGTTGGCAGTAGTTTCTTATTTACGATGTCAATAACAGCCACTGTGAGCAAACGTTAACTCAAACCTCGGTTGTGGGAAGTTCCTCCTTGTTCGTTTTTTTTCAGCTCCCTGAACAAAGTGGAGGACGTCAGCCAGGCCAGCCAAGAACGGTTATTTCAGCTGATTAGCAGCTTCATTACACATTTCTTTGTTGTCGTATTAGTTGAATATAACATGCTGTTTTTGCCAACACGATACTGTTGGCTAGGGACCAGCTGTAACTAACTTAAACGCATTGTATAAATGTGTAACGTTAGGTGTTGTAAGTGTTCGTGGAGTTATTATCGTCAGTTGACTGTCTGTTGGCTAACGTTAGCTTAAACAACCCTCTTTTAAATGTGGACTGTTTGTGACAACGCTTTGTGCACACACATTTTTTTTTTTATCGTAACCTATCCTAGCTTGGATGTTGTGAATAAAGACAGCTGAGGTCCAGTGAACAAAAGCCGCTTGGTGGTTCTTGTATTCGCCCATTTATTTTTAAGCGGTTACTTGTACAGCTTGTGCAGCAATGTACAGCTAACGTTAACTAGTGCATTTGTTGATATAGCACTTCAGCTGACAATGAAGAAAGCAAACATGAATTAGTTATTTAACAATATAAAAAAAATTCCACATAGTATTGAGAAATCTCTCGGTTTGATAGTGGCACCCCTTCAAATTTGACAGTAGTACTTGCCAATACATTTACAATTATTAATGAGACACAATGTTAGACAAGCCATTGTCCAACATGTTCAAGAGCTGGATTGACATTTCTGTAAGATCCTTCTTCATCAACCGCACAAACAGGGTGTTTGTTAAAAAGCTTCTCCACAGGTCCAGAGTGATTTTTCTTCATGCTGCATTCATGATTTTCTTTTTTTTCTATGTGTTTAGGTTGAAGATGCCTTGTCATATCTGGACCAAGTCAAAATTCGTTTTGCAAATGATCCTGGCATATACAATAAGTTTCTGGACATCATGAAAGAGTTCAAGTCACAGAGGTATTTATGCAAGAAGTTACTTACTAAATGAGTTTTAGTAATGCATTTTTAATGACTGTATTTTCCTAATACGGTCTCTTGATACTGAATGGTGGAGCTTGTGTGTAGATTTTGATTACGTTTTAGTACCAAGGAATCAACCACACATTTCAAGGCATTATCAATAAGTAAGAAATTTCAGATATCATCCAACTCTAATTATCCAGCGGTTAATATTCTCTTGTAATTTAATTGTGGGATGACATAAATTATTTGTTTCTTTTTAGACTAAGCTGCAACACTCTTTTTAAATTAGGAGTCGGTTGTCTTCATGCAGCACATGAGAGAGAAGGCTAATTTTTATTTGCCTCTGTCATCCACACCACTAATATGTCTGTGTCTGCCTTTTCTCTTAAATAGCATCGACACACCAGGGGTGATAAACCGCGTGTCGCAGCTCTTCCATGGACACCCAGACCTAGTCTTGGGCTTTAATGCCTTCCTACCACCGGGGTATCGGATAGAGGTCCCGAAGAATGGGGTGGCTTTCCTCCAATCTCCGTTCTCCACACAGGTGAGACTCTCTACAACTGAAGTTGATAAATTCTCAAAACTAGTGCTTTATTTACCTTCAAAGCTAGGAAACTTTCAGCAGGTGAATCATTAGAAACTCATGGTGTGCTGAATTGTACAGTATATTTGAACTTTTATATTCTTAAGAGGAACCAGGTGTGCTTCCTCCGCATTGAATTTCAATTGGGTGCTCTATTTGAAATTGCAGTCAAGATCCCAAGTTTTTGAAAGATCCAAAATATGACATGCTGAATTGTTCACATACACTCAGTTGCCACTTTATTTATCATAACGTTGAATCAACACCTATTCAAAACAGTTTCAACAAAAACTGTTGTAACATAACTTCTTGAAGGTAGGATGTATTAAGAAGAATACATACTTTATTAATCCCCTTGGATCACTCTGTTATTATACGCTACCTACAAATCCCTTCTTTAAACACATATTTATTCTCAGGCTTTTAACACACTATGATAGTTGCCTTTTTAAATTATTGTCATTTTGTCTTTAAACTGGTGTTTGTGTTTTTTTTAATCTTTGATTGTACAGCACTTTGGTCAACTGTTTTTAAATGTGTTTATAAATACATTTGGATTGGATTATACACGGGCTCAAAATACAGACCCATGCAAACAGGACCTATGTCAGACAGATGTGGCTACCCAGTGCCTTGCTTAAGCGCACCTCGGCAGTGCCCAGGAGGGGAACTGGCACCTCACCAGTGCATACTCCGTACTTGGTTGGTACGGGGACTTGAATCGCCGATCCTCCGGTTCCCAAGACTAGTCCCCACAGAATGAGCTACTGCCATACAGGGTTGTTGTATTAGACTGCATTAGTTTTAACGAGGTGTACCTAAGAAAACTGGCAACTGAGTGTATGTAATGTGTATAAAAAATGGGTGTGATGGTATCTCTCCTAGACAGTTTGATAGATATTTGGTTACATTGTCTACAATTAGACATAAAAAAGATCCACAATAAGTTTCTAATGTTTTAGATGCATTGTGACTGATCGGATGTGTGATTCAGTTTCAATTCAGATCACATTTGGTAATTAATGATGTGTTTTCAGTTTTGGTTGACAGAAAAAAAAATAAAGGATGCAGAGACTACTTTCAGGTTTGTCGGTTTCACATGCAGAAAGAGACAAAATAAGGAATTTCAATATAACTTTGCTGCCTAAAAAACAATCCTCTCTGACAAAAAGTTTGTCTGTGAGAGATTTTCTTTGTTTGGATGGCTTAACTAAAGAATTTATTTGGGCAACCTGAGGACCAGCAGAGTGTTACTTGAGATTTGCGTCACAGCCATGTTGATTTTAGAATTAGTCACTGAATATGGTTCAATTGAATCTTTATGT
Organism: Perca flavescens; assembly: GCF_004354835.1. Lineage (NCBI taxonomy): Eukaryota > Metazoa > Chordata > Actinopteri > Perciformes > Percidae > Perca > Perca flavescens. The sequence continues at coordinate 18,551,015 of NC_041339.1, read as the reverse complement.
TTGACATAATAGTGCAAATATTTCACTCAATGTAAGTGTGATATTACTGAAGTAAAGTAGACAGTATATGAATAATGTTGTCAAATAGTGTGAAAAATGTTTTGTAAAATTTGAGGGAAATGCTGTGTCCGAAATCCCTCCATGTTTACTTCATAGTGCTATATTTACAATCTGCCATTTTATTAGTGTCCGAATTTGAATGCACTATATAGTGCCCCAAAGAATTCTCTCCATGCAATGGAAAAAGTAGTGTCCACAATGCAATGTGCCACATTATATTATTTGTAGATGTGAAAAGATAACATTCATAATTGTTTTGGTTACTGAGTTGTAATTTTTCTAAATTTCGATCCTGTTCCTCCTCAAAGAATGAAGTAAGGGTTTAAGTGTTTAATTTAATTTAATTTAGCATTAAAATTACCTTACCACCATCTGGGCTGGCCTTTACTGGCAGATATTATTCCCCATATCTAATTTGAAGTAAACGACTTCAGTTACTTCAATGAATGCACCTCTTACCATGCAGCTTAACTTGCTTATCTGTCCAGGTATCCCCAGGCCAGCAGGGGAAGAGTGTCACCACCTCTGCAGTGACCGTAACCTCAGGTAGTGCCTCTGCTGTCAAAATTGAAGCTGGACCTGCTCAGACCAGCGAAGTCAAGGCGGCCCCATCAGAGTCCCTATCCTCCTCAACCCCAGCAGGACCTCCGGAGCCCCCCAGCCGTCTTTCTCTTCCCCTGACTAGCAGAGAGAGCCAGAATCAGGCGACCACCTCGTCTGTATCCCCACCTGCCTCAGAGACGAGCCCCGTAGAGTTTGACAGTGCCATCAGCTATGTAAATAAGATTAAAAACCGCTTCTTGGATCACCCAGAGATCTACAGAGCCTTCCTAGAGATTCTTCACACATATCAGGTATTGTGGAGATCAGTTGTGGTGATTTACGTTGCTTTTTAGTTGGATATTATGATATAGGCAATGTAGGTTTTAGTTACTGAATTGTTACATTCCTCCTTTTCCACCTTAAAGATTTGACTGTTCTTGTAGGATTTTAGCAAAGCAAAGGTCTGTCAGCACTGTTATACTAGTTATTCCTTTCTAAATGGCTCTCTGGTATTTTAAATAAGAATTGAACAAGTAAATAAATGTTAAGTTGAAGTGTTTTTGTCCAGTATCAAATTCCTAGAGCAGCCTGTTCCTTGAAAGACAGTTTTTGTCTCTTGCACCAAGACTATGACTACCATGTGTAGCCAGGCCAAATAATTTTAACTTTTTTAATTAGAGGTTGGATTCCTCACCTCTGATCACCATTTTTTTTCTCGTACCACCCCTCAGAAGGAGCAGTTGGAGGTGAAGGAAAGTCGAGGCGGCCGAGGCAGTAGTGGGATGACCGAAGATGAGGTGTTTTCTAAAGTTGCAAGTCTTTTCAAGGGGCAAGAAGACCTGCTGGCTGAGTTTGGGCAATTCTTACCTGATGCCAAGAGATCATTGGTCAGTAAAGCAACACACAGAGATAAATAATGTAATGTAAAAATTAAGAAGGTTAAAAAGGTGACTCAGTCAATGCCCTGTCTCGGCACCAAAAACAATATTTTTTGTCGTATTTTCTTCTTCTTAGATTTTTAACACACATCACAACTAATTTGCTAATACCTTTTTTTATTTCCATGCTACTGCTCAAAACTTTCATTCTCGTATATTCTTAGTAGTCCATGTATTGCAAAATAAGTGCCTTTTACTCAATACTCTTTGAATACAGTAATTAAAAGTGCAAGTCCAAAGTAAAGCTAACACAATTTAGTAGATTAGTCGAGGAACAGAATATTCAATTGCCACTATTTTGATAACTGATTTATCAAGTTTAAGTCATTTTCCATAAAAATTGCCAAAACAATTCACTGGATTTTGCTCCTCAAATGTGAATATTGGCTGTGTTTTTTTTTTTTTTTTTTTTAAGTATTCTATGAAAGCAAATTGAAGGACTGTTGGTTGCACAAAACAAGCTATTTTATTATGTCAACTCTATGTCTGCTCTAGGAAATATTGTGATGGGCCTTTTTCACACTTTGTTACACTTTTCCTGTGTGCTTCATCTTCTGTAGTTCACAGGGAGCTCATTGACGGGAGGGAAAGAGCAGCTGAAAAGGCCGGAGGAGGACGACACGATAACCAAACAGAACAAAAAGAGGCCCAGGCCCATACTACTGCAGCACATGTCCCCACTGCTCAAGGTAAACTCTCAATTTAGAATAACCGCCTTAGGCAATGCACCAATGTATGTACTATTGTCCTTGAAAAGGTTCAACTCTTCTTAGCGTTCCTGAAGCAACAATTCAAATGCTTCAACTATAATAACTTTGATAACTAATATAAAAATAAAGATCTTTATAAGCATTAATTTCCTTTTTTATTTAGAAGAAAATGAAGTATTCCTGTACCAAAGATCAGTCCTTTGCTTCAGTTGGCAAACATGGAGTCTTAAGAGAATTCTCCTTCTTTGATAAGGTGAGGCTTCATTTTCCATGGCAGTGGTGTTACATTTCCTTAATTATCCTTGGTTCATACTGTTCTTTTGACCCATTGTCACATTGTTTTATTAATTGGTCTGACTTTCCTGTCAACCCCCTCATGATTCAGGTTCGTCGCCTGTTTAAAAGCCAGGAGGTGTATGAGAACTTCCTGCGCTGCATCGCCTTGTTTAACCAGGAAGTAGTTTCGGGAGCGGAGCTGCTACAGCTAGTCACTCCTTTCCTGGGGTGAGTGGATGGAAAGATGATTGAGCTGAATAAATGTTTAAATTGGTTGAATGAAATCAGGAAAATGGATGCACAAATAAATGGATACAGTATCTGCAGGGAGCAGACAGAAAGTGTAGATGCTAATGTCTGGTGTTGTAGAAGAGGCACACTGGTACTAGGGAAGGGGGGGGGCAACAATTATTAAGAATTATTTTTATTTTTTTTTTAAGATATTTTTCAGCATGTCTGCTTTATTGGATAGTGTTAGCTTGGAGAGAGACAGGAAAGGCAGGCAAGAGAAAGGGGATGACATGCAGCAAAGGGCCTGGGCTGGAATTGAATCCGGCCACTCCAGTAAGGATTTAGCCTTGGTACATGGTGCACACTCTACCAGGTGAGCTACTGGGGCACTCATATTAAAGAATTCTTCTTCTTTTCTTTTTTTTTTAAGATTTTTTTTATGGCCATTTCTGCCTTTTAATGATAGGACAGCTCAGACATGAAAGGGGAGAGAGAGGGGGAAGACATGCAGGAAAACCGTCACAGGTCAGACTAAAACCCTGGACCTTCTGCATCGAGGAATAAACCTCTATGTATGTGTGCCTGCTCTACCAACTGAGCTAACCGGCCACATATTAGGAATTCTTCAAGGTATATGCAAATAGAACTGATATGATCATTACCTGTGGAACTTATATGATCATTCCAATTATGAACCAAACTGTACCAATAGAACTAACGTGACATAATGCAAATTTGTAGGATTATTCTGAACACGGTTTTTGATCAGCTGTTCTTCTCCTGATTTATCTCTTGTTCACGATTTCATCCATCTCCTTCCAGGAAGTTTCCCGAACTGTACACACAGTTCAAGTCATTTCTGGGGGACAAAGAGCTCTCTCATGCTGTGTCAGGGCTGTCGGATCGTTACATGGAGGGGGGAGGGGGCAGGGAGGTGGATTATGCCTCCTGCAAGCGCCTGGGATCCAGCTACAGAGCACTGCCCAAGACCTACCAGCAGCCTAAATGCAGCGGGCGCACTGCCCTATGCAAGGAGGTACACCCTCTTACATTTTCCTAGACACAGTTGTCACTAGATCAATGCATTGCTTGAAGGTGACGTGGAATTTTCTTGTAAATAAAAGTTTCTGTTTACATTCAATGTTACTCAACAAGATGCATTGTGTGTATCCTTGAGGTCTGTTGAATGAGTTTTCTTCTGCATAAAACATTTGCAAAGCCGATTTTACTTAAAAAGTTTGAAACATGCATACCGTCTCCTTCTTCCCTGCCTTTTGCTGGAATTTTGCAGTGTTTTTTTTTTTTTTTTTTTTTTTTTAGAGTAAATGATAGAATATTATGTCATTGTGAAATATTTTCCTATAGAAAGGGTTTTCCCATTGTTGATTTTAAATGTGTGTATGTGTGTAGGTGTTGAACGACACCTGGGTGTCATTTCCCTCTTGGTCAGAGGACTCCACCTTCGCCAGCTCGAAGAAGACTCCTTATGAGGAGCAGCTGCATCGCTGCGAGGACGAAAGATTTGAGGTGCGTCTACCCTAACAAGGATCTAATTACACTTCTTGCAGAGCAGGGAGGTTTGTATAAACATCACAACTTACTGTGTATGTTTTTATCTTTGTGTCCCTGTTCTCATAAAAGACAATATATTAAGCTTTTAACACATAGAGCACTTGGCACTATACTGTAGTTCAGTGGTTTCCAACCTGTTTGAACTGAGGTACCCCCACAGCCCTGTCAGATGAACTCACGTACCCCTTTATCGATTCCCAATGTATGTTTCAAATGTAGCCCAAATGTGTTCAGGTGTGACTGTTGACTTAATGTTAATATGTGGGTATATTCGTTTAATCAAATATTATACTATTATTTCAAATTAGTTGAGCTACTCTACAATCTGTCCACGTACCCCCTGGCAAATGCAGAAGTACCCCCTGGGGTACAAGTACCCCAGGTTGGGAATCATTGCTCTAGTTGATGGCTGCCTTCTAAAAGCTCTGCGTCTGTAACTTTCCACTTATAGTTGGATGTGGTTCTGGAGACAAATCTGGCCACCATCAGGGTGCTGGAGAGTGTCCAGAAGAAGCTCTCCCGTCTTTCCCCAGAGGACCAGGACCGATTCAGATTAGACGACTGCCTGGGCGGCACCTCTGAGGTCATCCAGCGTCGTGCAGTGTATCGTATCTATGGTGACAAAGCCCCTGAGATCATCGAGGGACTGAAGAGGAGTCCTGCTACCGCTGTGCCTGTGGTGCTCAAGAGGTCAGGACTGTCTTTTTATTTCAAATTTCTTCACTTTTGGAAGAAATTCGATGGCTGAATTCTTGTTTAGGACCTTGTTGTGCATGCGTTACTATTCTGGTCAGTTAGACATATTGATAGAATGCTCTAATTTTCTTGTATATCAACATTATGAATATGGAAAGGAGATTGTTGCTTGCCATTAGACAGCACATTTATGTTAACAGCAGGGAGGTTTAACTAAGTGACGGTATGATAGTAATGTTGATTTGATGACAGAGTAAGATCCTTGTATCAACAGGCAGTAATCTTTGTGCATCCTGCCCACCAAAGGTGAACTATACCAGCAACCGCTGTTTTAAAGAATGCATCCTAAAAAACTGACATGTTCCCTCCCAAAGATACTTTAACCCTTACAAACAAACTGCATTGTGCCCAAGCAAGATCAGGGGCAGACATGTTAACGTAACATATTTGTATACTTGGTTGTATTTTATGAAGTATCTTTATTAAAGATGTGTCTTTCCTACAGGTTGAAAGCCAAGGAGGACGAGTGGAGAGAGGCCCAGCAGGGTTTCAATAAGATTTGGAGGGAGCAGTACGAGAAGGCCTACCTGAAGTCCCTCGACCACCAAGGAGTCAACTTCAAACAGAATGACATGAAGGCCCTACGGTCAAAGAGCCTTCTCAATGAGATTGAGAGTGTCTATGATGAGGTAAAAACGTTCTTCCTGTTTGCCATCTCAACACTAGAACTCTCATAATTTGAAAAGATAATTGGGTGAAAATGTATCAAATTACATTTATTTATAGTTTTTGGGCTAGGTTGTAGAGCCATACCAGAGGCTAGACACATTACAATTGTTCATTATATTTTAAACTGTTAATGAGCAAGTTAACTTGGAATATAACCCCTTCACATTTTCAAAAAATTTATTCAAACCCAGAGCCCACTATACAATAGAAATCACCTTATTCTGGTGGTGATTTCTTTGTAATTATTGGGTTGGTTGATACCTAGTCTATATCCTTGACTTTCCACTTCCGGGATTGCTCTGTTGCTGCTGGAAAATCCGCCTGATTTTGCTCCTTTACGCCGGATATCCGTTGCCTTGGGCTTCCTTTCTGTTGGCATTTGAAACTCTTCTCAGATCTCTGCAGGGTAAATCCTGACAGCTAGCTAGACTATCTGTCCAATCTGAGTCTTGGACAGATGAGTCTTTTGCACGACTAAAACAACTTTTAAACGTACACGTTCCACCAAAACAAGTTCCTTCCGAGCCTATTTTGCAGCGGCACCGCTGCTTTTCTCCGGTGCATAGCACCGCCCAAGACGATTGTGATTGGTTTAAAGAAATGCTAATAAACCAGAGCACGTTTTCCTCCCATCCCCGAATGCTATGTAGAGTAGCCAGACTCTCTGTCAGCGTGCTTTGGAGGAAGGTCTGACAAAGATACCCAGCATTCATTTAAACAAATTAGTTTTTTCACTACACTTTTTTTGGTCTCCTTGTATAGCTTTACAGTTTACGCTTGACCTTGGAAACAGGAGTTGACACAAAAATCTCAACTCAAGTCTCGATAATAAGAATCCGACGTTCATGGGTATACATGTATAATCTGCTGATGAGGATCATGTGATACGACCTAAGCTCTTGAACAAGCAAGCAAATAAATGGACCTTGAGTTGATATTATTTTTTTCATTTCCTTGTATGTTTTCTTTTCATTCTTTGTAGCTGTGAGGGAACGGATCATAAAGTTTATGTAGGAAGATTAATCTCTGAATTCAGTGAAACTCATTAAAACCAATTATTTGTCACAGTGTGTCTTTCTGAAGTTGCCTGCATTCATCTGTGTTTTTCTGTGTGTCTCAGCGTCAGGAGCAGAGCACAGAAGAGGGCGGAGTTGGCCAGCAGAGCCGCAACGGCTCAGGTGCGGCCTCATCCAGCGAGCCTCACATGGTGTTTACGTACGAGGACAAACAGATCCTGGAGGACGCTGCCTCGCTCATCATCTACCATGTCAAACGTCAGCCCACCATCCACAAAGAGGACAAGGACCACATCAAGCGCATCATCCAGCACTTTGTCCCCGACCTGTACTTCTCCCGCCGCGGCGAGCTCAGTGATACTGAAGACTGGACAGATGAGGAGGTTGAGCCTGAGGAGGGGGGAGAGAGAGGACTAGGAGTTGGAGCAGCACCACCACCACCAGCAGGAGCCGGAGGAAATGGTAATTCTAATAATGCATCAGGAGCAGCAGCAGCCACAGGTAGTCAGTCTCAACCCCAACCTGCCCAGTCCCAACCCCAGCAGCTCAACGGGGAGTCCAGGCGGAGGCGCTGCAGCCCATCACAACCTGCAGACCCAGAGGCCTCCACCACCTCCAGTAGCACGAGCCAGCCAGCAGGGACTGCCTCATCCACCCCTGGATCGACGCCCATGGAGACGGGCTCAGGTGCACCCGGGGAGAAGGTGGACCTGCGCGACCCTGAAGCAGAGCACCAGAAGGAGCTGGACGGTGTCTACAACCTTTTCTTCGTCAACAACAACTGGTATTTCTTCTTGCGGCTGCACCAGACCCTGTGTACGCGGCTGCTGCGGGTTTACCGACAGGCAGAACGGCAGCTGCTGGAGCACCGAGCTGAGCAGAGCAGGGAGAGGCTGCTGATGGCCGAGGGAAGGAGAGAAAAAGCATGTGACCTCGCCATGGAGCTCCGCCTCAAACAGCCCAGTAAGTTCAGCTACTGGTTGCTTATGCAAATCCTAGAATGGTACAATTTGAAAGTATTTAATTGGAGTTGATTCAACCAGCTGCCACATCTGACTCAACATGGACAATAATCTCAGTGTAGGAGACGGTTTTGTTTTAGATCCTTGAACTGTGATCAAGAGCTGTAATATACATATTGCGTATATCATCATGGAGATGAGTTAACTAGATTTAATTAATGAGCACTGAATCAGAAAGTGAATCTAAATCTGTTTCTGATGTCAGTTCAATTAAATTATTCCAGGATTCACAGTGTTGAGTTATAGTCACACTGCACAATGAAGGGAAAGGCTTGTTTAAAAATTATTCCAGATGTGATGCTATTCTTTTCTATGGTTTGCCAGCATTTTAAGTGGCATTGTGTTTGAAAAGTGAATAATAGATGTACTGTTTGGTGGGTTTGACTGACCCTGATTATCAACATAGTGTAGTATAAAGTGATATTTTGTCTCAGTTGAGCTGGTCAGCTTAACTATCTGTTTTTGGTGTGGGGGAAAAACAAATATTTTTATGTTCTATAAAGCCTGATCCATCTTGGGACATTTGTTTATTGTAACCCAATGATTTCTAACCAAGGGTACTTGTACCCCTGTGCCAGAATCTTTGGGGGGGCATATCATAGGGGGTCTGGGTGTCTTCCCCGATGGAAGTTTTGGGCATCAACAACTTAATTTCCTGTATTCGGATACGCTTTTATGCACCATTTACGGTGGAAATACCTTCATTTAGCCAATGTGAAGAAGAAAACACAGATGACAATTCAAAATATATCAAAATTATAATGAAAAGTATGTTGTTGCGTGTCATTGGGTATTTTTAAGTGGGTATGTGGAAATCCTGGAGCTTTCTTAGTGGGTATACTGCATATACATGTTTATCACATAGACTACACCACTGCCAGGAGGTATGTGGAAAGATTGTAGTGTAGCTTAAGTGATTTAAAAAAAAAAAAAAAAAAAAAAAAAAAAAAAAACACACAGGCTACATTTGGAACATACATTGGTAATTAATGAAGTTTGGGAACCATTGTTGTAATCCATTGAGCTCCAGGTAAACCAGCTATCATAAACAGTAAATTTGGCTATTTTTTAATGCAAACACTTTTCCTAATGTAAGCCTTTTAAAGCAAATGAACCACAGAGTAGTGCTGCAACTAACGATTATCTTAATCAATTAATTGTGTGGTCTATAAAAAAATCATTGGGAAATGTAATCAGAATATTGTTAAGCACAATGTGACATCATTAAAAGTCTTGCTTAGTCCAACCGACAAAACCCCAACAACGAAATGTGCTATACTGTAAGACAAAGACAAATCTGTGAATTCTAACATTTGAGAACCTGGAATCCAACGTTTGGTATTATGTTTTAAAAATGACTTAAATGATTAATAAATTCTCAAAATAGTTGATGATTTTTCTGCGATTGATTAATTGACCGCAGAGCACAAATACATATCCGGAAACCGTTTGCATTAATGATACTGACCATTTTAAACTGCTGCTTTTGGTTGAAATTGGTTCATTTTAAATTTTATTTCATTCATGTTAGAGGAGAAGACTGGGTGTCCAACTCCTGTTCAAGCCTTCCTGTCACAACAGATCCACATTCACCTCTACACAGAAGACTTGATTACATTGTAAAGACATGATGTTGTAACACATGTGACATTCTTCTACAGGTGAGGTGGAGTTAGAGGAGTACTACCCTGCCTTCCTGGATATGGTGCGCAGCCTGCTGGATGGCAACCTGGACTCCACACAGTATGAAGACACCCTGAGAGAGATGTTCACCATCCACGCCTACATCGGCTTCACCATCGACAAGGTCATCCATAACATCATTCGGCAGGTAAGCGGAGTTTACTTTTTTACGACTAACATTTGTTATTTTATTTTTAACACAAAACCTACAACTCACGACATGGACACATCACCTCCCCCATCTGAATTCCCCTCCCCCCACCCCCCTGAAAGTCACTGCCCAAGGGTGACTAACATGAACATCAAAATGGATCCTTTTTATACTCTTTTTGTCCTCACATAGTCCAAGTTATCTATTTCAGTGGAACAGTTACTTTCAAACTACGCCTTTTATGGCCTATGCTTCTAATAGATTCACACATTCCACTCTATTTCTTTCTGTGCGTTAATGTCACCTGAAACACCAATCCTTATATGGAAGATCCCTAGAATAAATGAAATACCTTTGAACACATGCATGCTAAAATATACCAAACCTATCAGCCATCACCCCCTTCCCATACAGAATTTTAGACAAGATGAATTATATGGCATCCTAGGAGCCCTTTAAAGAGCTCAGGTACTTTCCCCCATTTTTTAGTGTAACGACTTAATCTTGCAAACCATTTGTATGACATTTTTTCAAGTGCTGCTATTTTGCAATCTCACAAGCCCATTCTTGGATTGAAGCTACCCCCTCCTCTATACTCTCTGAAGAATCTGTCTGGCTATCATTAAACTGGTTTGGACCCAACTTCTTGTGTTCTTATCTATCCTGCTTAAAATTGACCCATCTCCCAAAAGAAATAATCTTGGACTGAATGGATCCTGGGTCCCTGCAATCCAACATAGGTTATTATGTATCTAGGGCTGCAGCTATCAATTTTTTTAGTAATCGAGTATCCTACCGATTTATTTCATTGATTAATCGAGTAATCGGGAACGGCAATAGCAAATATACAAAAGAGGTTTCCTTTTTTCGAAAAAGCAACCTTTTTTTATTGCCTAAATTGCATACAATAACAGGGATAGATGCTAAAATTTTCAAGCACAGGCCGCATGAGCCACCAAGCCCCTTATTCTGTTGGCAAAAGTACATTTTTGGTGGCCCAAATGTAAATCTTTTTTACATAATCAGCCGTGCGGAAACACCGTGAACCATACGTTAGTCACATTGATTAAACGAAGCTTCGAGGCAAAGAATTTTGCATCGAGGATTTTTTTTGTAATCAAATTATTTGAGTTACTCAAAGAATCGTTTCATCCCTAGATGTATCCCTGTCCAAAATTCCTGGACCTTATCACAGGACCATAGGACGTGAAGTAATTGGCCGTCCTCTGTCTACAATTTGGTGTTGGTCTCTTAATCCAAGTCTAAACAATTTTGAGGGAGTCCAATAGAAGTGATGCATAAGCTTAAACTGAATGAGGTGGACCCTGACTTCGTGTGACATGGTTTTTATATTCCTACCAATTCTGTCCCACTCCTCATCATCCAGTGTAATACTCAGATCCCTTTCCCATGTCTTCTTGAGGGCTGACCAGGCTCCGTCCCCCAGGTTCTGAATAAGCATAGAATAATACCAGTGTTCTTCAACACCTTATCTAAACGTTCTGATGCCTTCGGAGCTGAGTAAGCAGAGTGTACTGTCACGCTGATCACTCGTCTTAATCAACAAAGACATTTTTAACATTTAACGTATTCTTTTTTTTGTTTTTTGTTTTTACTTCAGCTGCAGCACCTAGTGAGCGACGAGGTGTGTCTGCAGGTGGTTGATCTATACCTGGCTGAGAGGAAGAGGGGAGCAGCAGGGGGTAACCTGTCCTCGCAGTGCGTTAGAGCAGCCTGGGAGACCAGCTACCAGTGGAAAGCTGAAAGAGTCATGGCTGAGGAGAACTGCTTCAAGGTGAGAACACAGTCCTGGTTAATGAAGTACTAGTCTATAGCCTTGACCTTCCACTTCTGGGATTGCTCCGGTGCCGCAGGAAAATCTGCCAGATGCATGTATTTTCGCCGATTTCCATTTCGCTTTCTTTGTGTTGGAATTTTAAACTCCGGTGGATTTATGAGCACTATGGTTAACTGCTCCTCATATCTCTGCAGGGTAAATTGAGACAGCTAGATAGACTATCTGTCCAATCTGAGTCTTCTCTCGCATGACTATTTTGCAGCGGCTCCAATCTGGCGCTTAGCACCACCCAAGACGATTGTGATTGGTTTAAAGAAATGCCAATAAACCAGAGCACGTTTTTCTCCCATCCTGTGTGGACTAGCCAGACCCTCCTCAGCTGTGCAGTGTGTGGATGGTCCGGGAAAAGCAAGACTAATGAAGTACTGAATTACATATTTGGCCCTAACATGTTGCTGTTGTTTAAGGCAGTGAAACTATCTTCTATTGTCCGCCTCCATTTTCACTGTGGTGGAATTTTGCTGCTCATACTTGTTCAATCTTGTACAGTACTTCATTTTTAGAAGATGGTAAAAAAGAAGAACGGAACACTAAATGTACCTAGAAAAGCAAAGCACATTACTATGTTTATACCTTTTACAATTTTTAAAATGGAGTGTTGATATAGATAGTGCTGCTTCCTGATCATTTTCTTTTTTAGGACTCATTTTCTTAATGTATCTTGTCTATTGCTACAGCCAAAGTTAGTTACAGTTTTACCTTCTGTTATGACTGATCTGCATAATGATGTGGAAGCGACGCTGCTTATATAGAGCCAGTTGTACTACAGCAAGATGAACATGGGCTCTTTGAATTCAGTTACATATAATTGGAGCACAAACGCCTTCTTGAGAGATTGCGGAACCTTTGTTGCCCCCCTCTGGTACTGAGAGTAATTACACAAACACTGTTAGTGTGCTTAAGCAAAGCAGTGGGGATTCATAATAACAGGGCCTCGCTATGGTCTCTCCCCCCTTCCTGCCTGTCGAGCTATTGGGTAATACAGTTAGACTGACATACCGTGTAACCAGTCAGAGAGCCAGAATAAGCAACTACGCTGTGAAGAACTGTCAGTGGCTGAGCAAGGTTGGTTGATTGCTCATTCAAAGACGGAGTGTGGAGTTAATAAATTATTTGTTCTGAGGTTCTTCTGGTGCACCACAGGAACCAGACACCACAACTCCGATATACTGAGAAATACAGCGCTTTCCCTGGAGGTGATAGGCTTGATCTGCAGTGTGTGAACTTGTTTGGCAAGGGCTTGAATGTAACGGATGTTCATTTATATGTAAAAGTTCTGCACTAGCTTTAAACTCCTGGTTTCATTCAGCTGTTGTAAATTGATCCATGGTGGTTTACTGATGTTTGTTTGTGTCATCAGGTGATGTTTCTCCAAGACAAGGGTCGTGTGACGATGACCATTGAGCTGCTGGACACTGAGGAGGCCCAGGCTGATGACCCGTTAGATGTACAGGTAAACACACATTTACAAACCGACTGGTACAGACACTTTGAAATAAATGCTATGATATAGTTACACATTTATGAATCGTAATGGATCTTGCTGTACAGTTATTAATGTCTTTGCTGCCTTCTCTCTCAGTGCCTGTCAAGCTACATGGAGCAGTTTGTAGGAACTGAGTCCAGTCTGTGTTCTCAAGCCGAGGGCTACTTCTTCAAACCTGTATTTCTGCCTAGGTATAATGGTTTTAACATTTTTTGTAGTTTTTAGGCTTCTGCAGACCAGTTCTTATTTAAATCTGTGCATATCCAAATCATAAAGGTTGTCTTGTGTATATTATACAGACCGGTCAACTTGTGGTCACTCGGTCCATGCACTTGCAACAGATCTCTGCTTTTCCAGTTGTTAGTACAGTGCATTCACTACAAAGACACCAAAAGAAGTTTGAATTTCTGCACACTGTCAGCACCAAGTTTATGCGACATTTCCTACGACTAAAATTATGCATTTTCAGTGAACTTGGAACTCCATACACTAACCTTTAGGGTAAAATATTGTGCTGATGTGTGTGATTACATTAGATGTTACAGGTCTTCTAATTTACCTGTATGTCGGTGTACATTTTAAGCATTTTATCAATGCTCAAATAACTTATCTACTTTAGATGGAAGTGTTAGGGAAGGGCTGTCAAAATTAACGCGTTAATTTTTTAATATTTAACTCGTTAAACGAAATTAACGCAGCTGTGTTTGTTTACTTCATGTGGCGGCTGAGAAACGTAATACGTCTCCATAACAGCAGGCGGCGCTACTCTGTATTGTTGCCCAAGTAATGAAAACCGGCAGCTGATTGGACGAACGCGTCACATGGGTTTGTTTTCTCCGGATATTGAGAGCCAGACTGTCATGGCGGCCGTTCAGAATACGATCTCATATTGTACTAAAATAGTTCACTGAAACATGTTTCTGAAAACATTTTAAGCGAGAAATAGGCCATGCAGTTGCTGAATCTGTCTTCATTTCAGCTCAACAAAGGTCAGTTTAGAAGATTTTCGCCAGATTTTGAGAGACTAGTCACGCCACCTCACTCCGCCGCCATTTCCGGGTGAGTCCCGACTGCCCTGCCGCCGACTGAACTCTCGGCTCGTTGGAGATGAACTGCGCCGCCTGTAAAGTAGACGCGAGCAGGCGACAGCAGCCGGGGGCGGTGACAAAAATCTGCTCTCAAGTCAGACAGTTTCTAGCCGTTTCCAGCAGCCTTCAGCAGGACTAAATAAGCCAAATTGTTGCTGCTGTTGTTCTGAAAGATATTAAACATTCTGAACTTAGCAGAACCTTTCCTTGTTTGTTTTTTTTTTCTTCATATTTGCAAAGTTAAGTGATTTAGCATTTAAATATCCATTATTATAAGCTTCAGTCTCAATTTAAAAAAAGCGATTAATTGCGATTAATTACAGCAAATTGTGCAATTAATTAGTTTTTTTTAATTGACAGCATATATATATATATATATATATATATATATATATATATATATATATATATATATATATATATATATATATATATATATTTTTTTTTTTTTTTTATGTTTATTCAACCCTTTTTAAATAATAAAAAGTTACAATGTTTGAAATTCTGGAGAAGTGAAGTTTCTGTTTAAACATTAAATCTGACTTTGATGTTGTCATTTTAGATAAAAATGTATTTAAAAAATGAACAGGGTCTAATTTATGTCATTCAGTTCTAAAAGTATGTCAATATTGTAATCCAATCAGCATGTTAAGCTTTAATAAATGAGTCTTCTTGTAGGAACCTGCGTCGTTTCCGTCGCTGGCAGGTGCGGCAGGTGGAGGCGATGCGCTGCAGGAGAGAGTGGCACCGCCAGCTGGGCGTGGAGAACGCCGGGAGTCTGGACTGTCGATTTAAACTCAACACTCACAAGATGGTGTTTGTCATGAACTCTGAGGATTACATGTACCGCAGAGGAGCACTCGTCAAGGCCAGGAAGGTAGACTGGAGTCTGCATTTATTTTCACTCAATATTTTCCTGTTGTAAGAGTCTAAGATGGGATGTGAAGAATCTGGGTCACGATGTGTGTCAGGAAAATGAAACCTTGCATGTAGATTTTCAGCTTGTTAAATCCTGCTTGGTGTCTGACAGTTTTTCCTCTTCCTCCGCAGTCGCAGCACAGAGTGGCAGCGAGCCAGCACGAACGCTTTGACAAGTGGCACCAGGGCTGGCTGGCCAATCACGTTACGTCCTCGGCTGGACGCTCTGTGCAGAACTGGCTAATGGGTGAGGAGGAAGAGGACATGATCCCCTGCAAGACTACCTGCCTATCGACAGAGGTGAAAGGGCAAGCGGTGAACAGATACCAAGTTCATTACAGCGGTAGCAAAGCCCCAGCCTCCCCGTAGAGGCCCGCGTAGAGATGGCCGTTCAGTACACACACAGGTAAATGCATGGACGTACAGGACATTCATACACTAAACACAGACATAAACCGCTGCAGTCCCACTTCTCCACCTTCCTCCACTACATGTCCACTCATTCACTTTCACTGATGGATGAAGAAACACAGTGCAGACTCTGGACTGTTAATACCAGTGGACAGTGAGTCAGTGAATGAGTGCACAATGAGAGGAGTGAAGACGTGGAGAAAAAGGACCAACACAGACAGTGAAGTAATCAGTGAGAGTAAACTCGGCCCAGATTGATGGCACGAGTCGGACACGACGGCACAAACGGAGCTCATCATCATCATCATCCTCATAATTCTAGCTTCTCTGGTGGCACTAAAAGTTGATGGACACGGTTGATCAGGTGAGAAGTTATGAGATCATGAAATTTGTTTCAGAAATGTGAATGTCTGTTTATTTTTCTTCTTTTTTTAAGTCAAGTGTAGTTTTTAGCTTCTAAAGCCAGAGAGCCTTCTGTTGGTTGGTTGGTTTATGCGTGTTTATATGGAGAGATAATGGTAAACGTGTGTATGTATGTGTATCCTGCTCTCTTCATTTTGTCTGTTTGTATGCCCAGTACAGGCTCTACAACTCTAGTCATTGCATTGTTACTGTATGTGCATATATATATATATATAACAGGGATCCTGTATTTTTATATATGCATCTACATGAGTTGATACATCTTAAGATCATGTGGTTCTTTACAGTGTTTGCTGTCAGCCAACTCTTGATGTTTTGCATTTTGTTGTTTTTTTTCCCCTTTTTTGTGTTGTAGCTAAACAAGTTATCACCAAGGCAACAAGGAGACCTTAAATTAATTGGTTTAATATGGAGGACACAGTCAAATTATGTATCATATTCATGATACAAAATGTTTACTTTGTATTGTCTTTTTTTTTTTGCATACTGACATTGAAAATAAAAGCAAAATATCAGTGTTAAAATAGAATGTATAACATTTATCCTGTATCAGTTATCATAAAATAAACAACCTAGTTGTGACCTTCTTAGATGTTGACTGGCAGGTTGTTTTTGTTTGAGAGGAATGTTATGTACAATTGCAATACGTTGATAACAAAACAGAAACTAGAGCCTTTAAAATGGCAATGGGGTTGAATCGACACGTCTGACACGGTAGCAGGAAAAACTCAATTAGAGCTGGTGCGATCGATGGGTCACAGAAAATAAATTGGCTCTTTTGATAATCTATTGTTTAATTTACTTTTAAAGCAGAAATGTGAGGAGTTTGCTGCTTCTAGCTCTTAAATTGTGAGAATGTGTTGGTTTTTTATCATTGTAATACTGAATATATTTTCGGTTTTGGACTGTTGATGAACCAAAACCCCACAATTGAAAATGTTTTCATCTTGAGCTTTACAGTTTTCAAACATTTTAGACAAAATGAATAATTGATTAATTAATCAAGAAAATTATTATTATGTTATTTATTTATTTTTAGCCTAAACTAAATATGAGCTCAAGCTCATGTGTTAAAGTAGGATTTCTAGCAGGGCTGTTATGCTTGGTTGCTTTTAATTGTACAAGTTGCTATTTTCCATGTATTCAGTTGACATTTTGGAGGAGTTTTTTTTTCTGAGCACTTTAAGGACTTCTCTGGGTTACAAATTGAGATTTAGATTGTATTTAGATTTCACACTCTCAATCTCCTGAGGGAAATCTGTGATATGATTTTAAAAGCTCCAGAACAGCCACAAATCCATCTTGCAGTGAGATAGTTTTTAACTGATCATTCTTCCAAGGTGGAAAATGGTCATTCACTCAGACACACTTGTTTTTTCTCTTTTAGAGGTTTGTTTGATGATTTGTGGCAAAGTTGAGCTGTTTGATTTAGTGGGTGCTTCATTTCTGCCAAGAAGCGAGATTTTCAGGATGATTCATTCATCCTTACTGGCACACTAAACACAACGGTGTCAAGACTCGGTCACTGGGAACGAAGGGGAAAAAAGCATTGAATCCCTAATTGCTACCGGTGCTTTTGGACGAGTTCCTCAAGCTTTTTCTGGACAGAGTTGTCAACCTTATCAAAACCTGAATCTTGTCAGGACCTGCAACAACACTTTTCACCACCAGGCCAAATGCAGAAGAGTCCTAGTATAGTATTTCATAAAAACACCAATAAAATCATAGTAAAGTATGTCATGAAAAAGTAAACTAAAATGGCAACTAGTGGTGCTGCGGAGTGGATGGTCGCAGGAATAACGTTCTGTCATCAATGCTAGAGCTTTTAGCCAAAGTTAGTGACTTTGCTGGACAACTCTGCAGTTTAATGTGAGATAAAAAAAGAAATTAGTTTTATGTGTGCACTTTTCCTGTGTAACCCTCCATCATATGCTGGCTCCCTAAATTGACACTCACTCATCCAAAATTGAAGAAACCCTTACTTAAAGGTTAAGGGAGTGAGTGACTTAAAAAAAATTAGTGAGTGAGAGAAGTAATGCACTTCGAAGTAGATTAATCAAAAAAATGTTAAGAACAAAAATGAAGCAATCGGAAGTGGAACCACAAACACCCTGACAACCACAGCAAACGGTTGTGAGCTGGAGGAATAGGCTGGGTGCATTCGCGTTAATGTGCATATATTTTTAATCCCAGAACTGCACCAAAGCCTCACTAAAGGGGGACCTACTCACTCGGCAAAGCTTCTTTTCCACCACGAAGGTCCGAGACTGCATGACCTAAAACCAAAACCATCTGTGAGAAACCGAAAGATCAGAAGAGACTGGAGCAAGGAAAAAAAGGGAGTCGAGAGGCAGTGCGAGTTTTAAAAATAATCGTGGTTTATAAAACCCAGATATGACAGGATCACCAAAGTGTATACAGAAATACAAATACCATCAGGAAAACCATCATAGAACGGTGTTATACACTCGACATGTACAAACTACTCTGTAAAAGGGACTCGGGGGAGGATGGGTCAGACATTTTTCTTTGTCTCTTAAAATCACATTTAGCCACAATGTATGTATTCTATTATCTTTTTCTTTTTTTTGTATCTTATCAAAGTAGAACATCCATCTACCAAACTACAGGACTATTACGTTCAGCTAGATTAGAGAAAGGGTACGAACAACATCACCAGAGAGGGAGGGGTGGACACATATCAAGCACTTTAACATCATGGGGGTTTCAGCAAGCAGTGTAAACACAATCACCCATGAGAAAAATGGGATGTCAGGGCTGAGGATTAGCTCAAACACTAAATGTACAAAATAACCCTGTTTTCGTTTTCTGTCACTGGGTTACACATACTGAACATCTGTGAACAGACACTGGCCACTAAAGCTCACAGAGGCAGATCTGGGATCAGTTTAACAGTATCTTGTCATGGTGTGGGTCATCTCTGTTCCTGTGCCCTACAGTATGTCAAAGTGCTGTCAGCAGGGCAGTGTACAACAACAGATGTAACGTCCACAATATTTGCATGCACATTCACAAATGTACAAACAGGTTTTTACAGCTTCAGGAGACAGTAACGTGGCCCTCACACCTCCTCCATGAGCCCTGGACACAAAGCCTCGAAAAAAGAAGGAATCACCAACAAGATACAACCAATCACATTCTCCAGTTCTATGGATTCTTTTCTATTCTTATACAAATACATTGTCAACAGATTTACACATGAAAAGAGTGCAGGATCATGACCAGTCAAAAAAACAAACAAAAAATAGCTCCTCATCACCTAAAAAAATACTGCTTGTCTTGGAGCAAAAATGGCAACGTATGAAATCAATCATTGTCACAGTAGCGACAATGATTGCTAATATACACATCATGTCAAATAAATTAAGACCTATGTACAATGTGAAACTAAAGCAGCATGCACGCAAGACAACAGAGCCTTTTTACAAAACTATCTGCTGTAGAGTTGTGCTCTCCGACACAAAAGAGAGAGGCAATGTGGGTTGTGTGTATGTGTGTGCCGTGTGTTATGCCTGTATACAGTTATGCTGTGTGTGTGCAGTGTATCTAAATGAGTCAGGAAGCTATCCATCTTCTACATTTCAACATATTTTTGAACTTTCTAGCTTTCTAGTTCACATTAAGCTCATTGCACACAGAAGCTTTTCAGCCTTTTAGCCGCTACGGGAAAAACTGAAGTAGAAGAAACAGGACTTTCTGTCACACATTTGTCTCGTAGCTCTCTGGGCTTTGTCTCGCGACTGGCGGAGGGTGACACGGTGTAGCCAGAGTGGAGCGGAGAGAGCAAAGTGAGGGGGTCAAACAGGAAGAGAAACCCACAAACCAGAATTAAAATGAACATCCTTTCTTTAAAAGCCAGGGGGCCCTTTAACAGCAGCAGCAACACACCTTTAAAATAACAGTTCTGTAAGTGTGAGCTGCTGGTTTGAAAATAAGCAGGGGGGCAAATGGTGGATGTCAGATGTACAAGACATTTCTCCTGGTTGTTTTACTTATCCAAGATTAGTAGACAACATTTGATCTAACAAATCACAATCCTTGAAATTATTACTTTTTTTTTTATAAAAGTGCTAAAATAAACAAGGCAACATTAGAGACAAACAAACATTTATCTGGTGACAGGATCGCTGAATGTGCTGTGAAACATGTCAGAGATTATAAACTGTTAGAGCGCTGTGAAAGAGCTTTTGCAGTTTTGCCAGATCTGACTGCCACCGAGTAACTTAATGGGAGCTTTAAAGTCGTCCAATCGTCATAAAATGAACCCGATTGGTTTCAGATGGATGAAGTTGGACGAGGTTTTCCGTCCATGTGCATTCTGTTTTAAAAGTATAATTGGGTGAAACCCAAATCAAAAGAGGCTGAATTATTTGGTCATAGCGCAAGTTTTTGTTGGAGGAAGAAACCCATATGGTACAAAAAGTAGCTCAAATCATCAACAAAACATTTGATGTGCACAATTAAATAAAAAGTAGTTCAATTGGGTACTCAACCGCCCGATCTGGCAACACTGAGCTTAAGTCAGGGTGTCTGGTGACTGTGAAGTGTGTTTCGGCGGTGGTTCTCAAACTCATTCCCCACTTTGAAAGGTGAAAAAAATTCAGTTGATATTGGAAAAACTAGTAACAAAATGGTCCAATCTGCATTTCACTGCAATAACATTATGTTGACCACAAAGGCTCTCCTGCTGGAGCAAGATGAGCCTTTTGCTCTTTGATTTTCTTTCTGGTCAAACATGGATCGATCTTGTACTTTACATGTCGTTTTGCTGTCTGAATAAATCTCGCTAGCCTAGCCTTGTTAGCATCGGAGCTGTCTTGTTTGGTTATTGTAACCATTCACTAATCAGATTCATTCCATTTTTTTAAAAAACGCACATTTGCCCCCCCTGGTCCCACTCCCAGTTTGAGAACCACTGGCACATGCACTTTTGAAGGGTAAGATTCGGAGCTGTTGGCACACATTACTGGGATTTTCAACAAGACGGAACCTACCTGCTAAAACAAAATGTGTACTTTTTGTAAAAGAACAATCTTTAAACAAGCTTTGTGCAGGTTGGATGGACACATTCTTAAAAAGAAAGCTTTGGTAGTTAATGCTAAAAAATAGCAATGCACATACTGTAGCTAAATGGGCACAAGATGACATGACACACGGTGATTCACAAGTCGGTTTGCCCTAATTCGAGGTCTAACTATGAGCTTACTTAAAACGTGGCACAAGTCCAACCAAGAAAAAAACATACCAAACTTTATAAAACACATTAACAATCATCGCGTGGATGCTCAAACTAGTCGTACTCGTATAAACAACACATGTAGAAGTACTTAACAATCACAACAGAGTAATAATGCACATCAAAATATATGAAATATATTACAAAGCAACTTCACAGACTAGAAATGTTTGAATCAAAAACATTGCTTTTGGTGTTGGTTTTTGTGTATTAAATGCACTTTTCCTGCAAGTGCCTCCAGGTTGTGATTGTACGCGGACGTTATTACAACTCAACCAAAAAGATAAGAGTAGAAAAAGAATCAACAAGTTGAAACCAGTTGATTTGTTTTTGATATGCTGTGATTTGTGTTGAGTCCTTCCTCAGGTTTCTATTGATTGAGTCTTTTGATTGGCTTGTCTTCTCCCTGTTGATCCTAGAGTAGTTACAAAAAGGTGTGTAAACAGTCCTCTGTGCAGCTTCTCCAAAATAAATCCAGAAAAAAAGTCAAGAAAAATCTAAAGAAACACAAATTAAACAACACATTAAAAAAAAGTCCTTTAAACAAAGAAGCCGATAATCCCGGGGCAGCGTGGCCTTTGTTTACACTTATGTGCAGAAGATTTCCCTTGACGTCTGTCCATCTGTCTGTGTGTGTGTGTGTGTGTGTGTGTGTGTGTGTGTGTGTGTGTGTGTGTGTGGTATTAGCTCTCTTCTCAACTGTAGCAATATTACACTATGTTTGTGCTTTAGCAGGTTTTTCTTTTATGTGTGTTTGCATTATAGTGTGTACTGTGTGTGTTTCTCTATACTTATAAAGACCAAATATACTCACGAGGATGTAAAGATGAGGTAAATTTTCCAAAGTGAGGACAGTCTGAGGTCCTCGCTGCTTTAAAGGCTTAGACTGAGGGTGGGGGGGTCACTACTCTTATCACTACACTGTAGAAGGGTCGAGGTTGGGTGTTAGTGAATGAGGTCCTTATAAGTATAGTATGGCTGTGTTTGTGTGTGTACGTGCTGACGTTGTGGACTCAGCTGAAAGCCTCATCATCCGTGTCTTCAATTAGCACCTTTGTGTCCTTTTTCAACCTAGAAGAGGATGAAAGAATGCTCTTATTATTATTATTATCTGGCATTTCATTCCAACAGATATTTTAATGTTGTTTTAGGTTTTACTTTGAATTCATTTAGAGTTGCATCTTGGTCCAGGTCATACAACCGCTGTCTTCCGTGGTGTGATTTCATTTGGGTGTCTTATGATCCCTGGAGCCACACAGCTATCATTATCATTTACACATTTTGGTTGTTGTTTGTTCATACGATTCTAAGTGTTCTTTTAGTTGCTGTTCTCTATATTTCTTAAAGACTAGTTCTTTTAGCTGTTTCCTATATTTCTTAAAGTCAGACATTGTATGTCTGTCTCCATGTTTATAAATGGCTGGTGGACTGTGAAAACACCTGGGTCAACTATGGAAATAAATTCAAGACGTCATCGTTAATATCCCTTAGAAAGTCTGATGTATTGCATTTTATAGACCTTTTCAATGGAATTCCATTGCTAGGCAACAGCCTGGCCCCTTGTTAACTTCCTGTCAGTTGATGTCATTCACATACACTGAAACAGGAAAACAACGTGGGGCCATTTAGAATGTCTACGTTTACATCTGTGAAAAAGTCTATAAATATAATGTGGTCAGAAAACTAAACCGAAACCTAAATGAATTAAGTTTTCAGTTTTGTTAGCACCTTGTTTTCAGTTATTGTAGTGTTGTATTTATCAAAGACATAGTGACAACAAAGATGAAAAAAGTATATAATATAATATATGATATAATATCAGTAGATTTGACAGTAATTTGTACTCTTTGACCTCCTCAGTGTTTATAAATCAAACTAAAATAAAAAATTTATGAGTGCGTGAGCCTGATGTCAAGTGTCCATGTTGTTTCTTACTGTGAGGATAGTAGGGGGCGTCGGAGCGACAGGCTGTAGGACCTCTTCCAGGTCTTCTTGCCCGAGCGGTTCCGGACGCCGTCGTCCTGGTCCATCATCTGCTCCAGCAGCGTCTGGTCGTCAGCGTTGAGCGGCGCCACGGAGATATCCCTCACAGCACGAAACTCACCACAGTTATTCAGGTGCTCGTTCTCCAGACGGAAGAAGTTCCACACAAAACGCCTGCAGAGAGAGAGAGTATGGAGGAAATATTTATTTATAATTCAAATTGAAAGTCCAAAGAGAAATTGAAAGTCCAAAGGGAAAACAAAGCGAGATCAAATTAAAAATATTATTATTTTTTAATTTTCCATTTGGCTTTGGCTCTTGAATTTAATATTTGGCTTTTTGAATTTCAATTTATCATTGGCTTTTAATTTTCATTTAATATTTGGCTTTTGAATTTCAATTTAACATTGGATTTTAATTTTCATTTAATATTTGTCTTTTGAATTTCAATTTAACATTGGATTTTAATTTTCATTTAATATTTGGCTTTTGAATTTCCATTTAACATTGCCTTTTCATTTGGACTTAACACATGTCAATGTAAATGAGGAGGCGTGGCCCAAAGGCTGGTGGGAGGGTCTGAAACCAAAGGGGTGCAGAGACACCTTATGAGCAGCAGGGGGAGCTTACTGCTGAGGAGCACACTGTTAAGCATCTGTCTGCAGATTCACCACTAGGCTGGGTCTTGTTTCACTTGATAGAAAATGATGATGTAGGCTAAACACAAATGCTAAAATCAGTGTTTAGTCCGTCGCGGCAGCACTTCGTTGGACTGCTTACAGCCGCAACACTGTATAAGAAATCAATGTGGGGGCTCATGGGGATGAGTGGCTTGAAAGAGAACCATGTGTGACTTTAGGTGTGTGTATAACAAAACTGTTTGTCATGTAATTCAGTGGTTCCCAACCTGGGGTCCGGGCACCCCCAGGGGGGGCGGCAAAGATCACAGGGGACGAGTCTTTATCTGGTTTAAGGTTGAGGTAAAAAATAAATATTTGCACGTTAAACAAATTATGATAATACACTAAAATATATTATGTATACAAAAGTCTGTATGAAAACTATATATTTTGTTGTATCCTCGTCTTTCCTGCCGCCTCGGCATCACTATTTTATGAATGAAACATGGCGGAGAAACGTAACAGTGCTGATAACTGCTCTGTATCAAAAAAGAAAGTAAGGCTGTATCTCGAGAGTTACCTCAACTTCGGTTTTTGGGGGGGCTCAGCTTTTCTCAGACATGAGTAGGGGGGGCGCCAAGGAAAAAAGGTTGGGAACCTCTGATGTAATTGATACACACCTGAAGACTTCAAGGGGAGCCAGCACGGTGGCTACGATGTCGCCCACAGAGTGGATCTTGGTCATTGTGGACAGAGAGATCTGGATCGTCCAGGCAAAACGCAGGATCACATCTTCTATAATAGCACAGTAGTAGTAGGCCTGGAGGCAGACCAGACAGGATTAGGGCGACAGTGTGCGTGTGCATGTGTGCCATGTACGTGAGATTCATATCAGATTCTACCTTGTGTGGGTAAACAATTTCTTCTCTGAGAAAGGTGTTTTCTCCAGCTCCGCGGTCAAACAGACCCCAGTCCATGCGCAGATCCCAGATCAGTGTGTACAGGGAGCTGATAGTGGAGAACACGATCAGCAGGTAGAAGAACATGTCGGCGTCCGTGTGTCCTTGCTCTGGAATAAACACACAAACATAACTGATTGCAGATAACACAATTTAAAGATCAGACATGAAAGGAACTGTATTTATTTTTTGTATACAGAATCTACCACCTCACTCAAGCAAGTCCTTTTGCAACACTACTTTGACCACTAGAGGGCACCATCCTGCCATGAATACACTTGTAATGATTAATAGCCTGTGGACCACTTTCATCATAACATTTTTTACCAAAAAAACAGTTTTTTTGGACACTATAACAAACGCCACTACTGCTCTATCTTTATGGAGGAGAGGTTATTACTTAAGTTACATACAGAAACTGAAATCATGTGTCCAGTACAGCGGCCGAGCAGTTTCTTTCATGTTGATTTGACCTCATTAATTCTCAATGTTGAACAAATAGACATTTACAGTATATTATAGTATAATATGTAAGTGTGTGCGCTTATCTCAGTGTGTGTATCCTAAATAATCAACAAAAGAGAAACTGATGGAATATGCAGAGGCATTTACATGTACATCTTACATATTGTTTAATTCATTCAATATTTGTTTTCCTATGGTTTACCCAGTGTGAAATGTACTGTATAATGCACTAGAGGTTTGTTTTGCTCTTAGTGTCCCAGCAATGAGAAAGCATGTAGAGAAGGTTTAATCTTTTGTTGACAAAATGCATGCTGGCTGTAATGATAATAATAATTTGTCCACCTGCTCACAGCTAATGAGTATTTAACAAGCTCTAAAGTTAGTTAACAATTGTTTGATGTACTGTATAATGTCAAAGTGATTATCCGTGCTCAGCAGTCTGTGTGTGTGTGTGTAGATGGGAGTTGCTTGTTCCTCAGTGGGCGTCGCTACAAAAATCAGCACCCAGTGGCCTAACACAGGGACTCACACAGACAGAGACCAGGCTTGCTCCCATTTGTCTTAGTCACTGCTTCTTCCTGCTACCAGCCAAAGAGACGCCGGGGAGCAGAGCGGGGACATTTCTAACAGAGAGTTACTGCTGAGCTGCTCTGTTAACTGCTGCGTCCATTGTGCTGTTTGCTTCTTCAGCTGAGTGATGGGATGGATGGAAGCAGTCCCTACGGCCACACTGAGCTTTCCCAGCCGTAGATTAAACTTAGTCCTGGACAATGGACTCTTTTCACTGGAGAATATCCACCGATATGATTTCCTCAGCTTGTAACGTGTGGAAGTATTTAACCCTTCAGTTTCTGTTAAGGCTGATGTGTCTTCCACCAGGCTGGTTCACCACTGGGCCATTAAAAGGTTAAGCATGGTGAGATGGACATTGATTGGATGCTCAGTGGGCTCAAGGGCTAACGGCACGCACACACAAACACACACGCACGCACGCACGCACGCACGCACGGTTGCTATTGGCGTCCACAGGCCCTCATGAGGATAAACACTATTAAAGGAAGAGCACTTCAGCAGGCTCATATTATGCAACAGGCTCTGTGTCCACTGACAGAAACAAGTTCACACCAGGAAACAATCACTCCCTGCTATTAAGTGTGATTTATCATCAGTTGCCATAGCAACCCAATCCATCAACAAGGTAATTAAGAATCCTGCACCTGGAGACCACTCAGCAACAACCCATCCAACCAAATGTATGAGTTCCAGTTCTCTCCAATCAGAGAGCTTCATCTTTGAAATGTCTGGAGATATTGGGCCTTGTGCAGGAACCACTCGTACCAACAGATTTGTTCTTATGTAGTACTCACGAGGGATTTAAGAGAATTTGTGGCATTCACCAATTTCCTCTTAGGTATGAACAAAATTCAGTGGTCAGACCCGCGTACCAGTCATACACAGGTTCTCTCCACAGGACAAAACACACTTGCTTGACTAAAGAACCGTAGTGTCTTAATCCGAATGAATTTGGAGTTTAAATATGGTACAGAAATGAACCAAAATAAAATAAACAAAATTGTAATGCATAATTAACAATTGATGGTGGGACTTGAAGCAGGAGCAAGTTCCACACTGTGAAGTTCTTTTACTCTCTGATGACATTTCTGTGTGTAAAACTGCCCATGAATGAAGCAGAACAGGTAGCCTTATATTGTAATTTTAGGGACATAAATTAGATAATGCTAGAGATCAAATATCATGAACGTGCACCTCCCCATAAACAGGTGGTGTTCAACAGGCTGAAACAAGCGATGCATGACAAGTATGTGCAGTAAAGATAGTTTGGTGAATCTGACAATCAAATCACAGACTTGTGTGAGCAAACCTCACAGAGAAAAGCATATGAGTTTTAGGATAAGAATACAAAAAAAGGTTCTTGCATAAGGCCCATTATTCACAGTTAACTCCACTGTGTCTGGCTCCTGGTGTAAATATATTAACTGTAGCAGGAGTCTGTTTGGCCTGAGCATGGGTGAATTAGAGTTCAAGCAGACAGAGGGAAATTTGACTGATTTGAGTCTTTTATCTTCATTGGTTAACATTTGTGTTTGACTGAGGGTGTGTGTGTGTGTGTGTGTGTGTGTGTGTGTGTGTGTGTGTGTGTGTGTGTGTGTGTGTGTGTGTGTGTGTGTGTGTGTGTGTGTGTGTGTGTGTGTGTGTGTGTGTGTGTGTGTGTGTGTGTGTGTTGCAATTCCTCTCTTGATAATAAACGAGGGGTCAGAACATGAAATGAAGTTATAAAAGCTGTCAGCTCTTGGCTCATCTTTATTCCAGCAGAGTCCAGCAGACATGTGTTCAGCCCCGGGCTGGTAATTACACTCTCCTCTCCTCTCCTCTCCTTTCCTTTCCTCTCCTCTCCTCTCCTCTCCTCTCCTCTCCTCTCCTCTCCTCTCCTCTCCTCTCCTCTCCTCTCCTCTCCTCTCTCCTCTCCCATTTAATTATTTGTGTTTTGATATATCTATTAAGTCTGTGAATCACCATCGCTTTCATGTCAATCTCACCTCTCTTGCTTTCTTTGTTACTTCTTCCATCTCTCTATCTAACCTTACCTCCCTCTCTGTGTTCTATCAGCTCTAAATTTTCCTCCCCTCACTACCAAAGTCAGCCTCTCACAGAGACCAGCAGGAGTAATGTTCCTCTTTGGTCCTGGTTATTTTAGCTGGTTTTGGGAGTTTTTGATGTGGATGTCACAGACGGAGGGATATCTTAAAAATAACCTGTGGATTGACAGGTCAAACAGCCATCTGCATTTATGATCTCTCATTTTATGCATTATGTGATTTCCCCCGCCAAACAACAGTTCTATGTCTGGGTTGTGCTATTCTTGCCCACCATGCAACATCCTTCCTTTGCCTGTCCATGAGGTAAATCTTGCTGGTTTTATTAATTAGACTTAGGCCTGTAACTCCCCTGCATCTAAAACAGCAATAAGTCTCAAGCCAATGTACATAAAGCTGAGCCTGTATTGATCCTGAGTACAGTGACTGCTTTATCGTCAGGCCTTACACGGTATCCTACTGGGTTTGGGAATTCTGCCCAAATCAGAAAATCCTCCAGGAAATCCTCCATCATCTCTGGTTACAGGTCTCTGAGCGTCTGCTGAGATTACAGTTTCATGACAGTGTCCAATCACTTCTTCACAGCACTGAACCGAACGCATCTCTGAGGGGAGAAAACTGCTTTGTTCGCTGCACCACATCAACCCTTGAATCCCACATTGACACAACACAGCCAAAAAAAAGTGTCTTTCTAAAAACTGCATCACAGTTTGCCACATGTACACCAGAGAGCAGACTGTACCTCATAATTTTACAAATGTACAAATGTAAGCACTAGACACTGAAGTATTTTGCTTTCCCGGAGCTAAAATGTGTGCAGTTCCAGGAATGAGTGAGGTGGTGAGGCAGTGAGGTCACACAGAAACCATCAAGGCTGTGATCAGGTTAGCAATGAAGGTGACACATCCACAGACAGACACTGGGAGCACTGCCGGATACACTCCAGCCCCCTTTTACAGCTGGACCCAGCAGTGAGAACATGACACCACCCTGCTGTCTGTTCTGGCAGATGCTGGTTAATGCAGGAAGACTGGGCATCATCTGTCCTGCCTACACTGTAAGACTATAGTAGAGGCTTTTTCCATACCTGTTCTCTGTACATATATATCTCAGAGGCTCTTAACTCATCATTTCCATATTTAGAAGATATTCTGACATTGGTGCCCACATTTGTTCATTTGAAGGCTTTAAAATTGACCAGAACAATAATTTCTGCAGCGGATACATCAAATATCTCCACAACAGGCAATTTGCTCAACCGTCAATTCACTTTCCATGTATATGCCTTCCCACCCTGCTCCTTTGCTTAACCAGTGATTGGTCTCAGCCTCCATTATGGTGGAGGATGAAAGACAGCTTCATACAGAATAACACATGAAGAGAGACCATTAGTCTACAGGCTTCAGACCAGAGGAGGAAGGAGGATATGGGTTAATGGACGCCTCTCCTACCGAGCTCTAGAAGAAAAGAGAGGTTGGTCGGTCTGTCTGTCTGTCTGTCTCTGTCTTGTCCTGGTTCATTCAATATCAGATCACTGGCGGTCAGCTTAGGAAGCAAGTGTATTGATTTGAATTTATATCGGAAAAGAATAAAGTCAAGCTGGGAAATAACATTTAGCGGTTTGAAAGGTTGAAGATGACGTTTCATAGCTGGCATTTTGCTGGCAAATAAATATATAAACTGGCATCTGAGAAGAGTTTGTATATGAGTGGAAGAAAAAAAACAGCTTTCAAACGAGCCGCTTGGACAAATATCTGTGGTGGAGAACTGAAATACAAAGCATGCATGCTGAAGGGACGCTTTTATTGCTTGGGTGCTGTGTCTTTGAACATGGATTCCTTTGTGATACGGCTTCTGAATCAGAATAATTGCAGGCTAATTGTGAAGCTGTCGGAGGGAGAGTGACTTGACTTTTAATAATAACCACGCTCTCTTTTTGCCTTCCAATCTTGTTTCTGGTAGATCTCAAACACACTCTTTCTTTCTCTCTATTTTTCTTCTCCTTTTCTCTGCTCTGTCTCTTCTTTCTCTCTGGCATATTGAATGCCATATTGTGAGAGCAGAACCTTGTTTATCCATGGCTGTGTTTGACAAACCTCTCCCATTTCCATTATAAAGCTCTCGGCACTGACAAGGAAACCAAGGCCAATTTCTAGCATTTGCACTTAAGGTCACCTCTGCTTTCTCAGCACACACGACTCAATTCCAAGGCTCAAAAAGCCTGTGTGTTGTTGACATGCTCCTATAACAGCAACACAAATACTGTTGCTGTTCTGGGCTCCTCTGTGATTCTGAGCTGGATTTTACAGCACTGTAATTGACATAAGATGCATTTACACATTATCCGTTTACTCAGCTCAGATCAAACCTCCTACCTGGGGTACATGACACATAAAAAAGATATTTGAGTGTAGATATATTTGTATGTCCTACCTCTGTGTGTGGCATAGAGTGCAGCGAAGGTGACGACAAAGAAGGTGGTTGAATATTTCCCAGCATTCACCAGGTGAGGGAAGGCCCTCTTGGTGTCACGGTAACGCCTCAGGCATTGTACGAAGCGGAACCAGGCGGGCAGACACTGGATGATGGCACGCAGTCCGTACGAGTAGCTGTGGCATACATGGCCATCAGAGTCTGGAATAGAATAAAAGAGTGCATCATTATGTTATAATTTTTTGTTCTCATTTTCTTTGTCTTTTCTCTAAAATAATGTCCTCCCCACATTGCCCTTCCCACAGACAAGCTCATCAATATGAGAGTCACATGGCGACCTCTGTGTGGACAAACATTTCCGATCCATTAGCCACGTGTTAATTGGCTGTGTGGAGCCCAAGTGTTGGTGGAGTGGACGGACAGCAATTAAAACCTCTTCACATCACAGTCCCTGACGGCACAGCGCAACTGTCTGGCGCACTGTCAACTTAGTCAGAAACATTTACAACCAAGAGGTTTGTGTCTTTAGCTCCATATTGCGATGCAGCAGGTAAAAAATAAACATTGATATTAAAAATAAATCAGTGCTTTGGTGGCCGGGTTAGCGCAGTTGGTAGAGCAGGCGCACATATAAACAGAGGTTTACTCCTTGAGACAGCGGCTGCGGGTTCGACTCCGACCTGCGGCCCTTTACTGCATGTCAATCCCCCCTCTCTTTCACCTTTCATGTTTTCATCTGTACTGTGGAAATAAAGGCCTAAAAATTTCCAAAGAAATTATCTTAAAAAATTAAATGTAAAATGTGTGCATATATTCACATTGTATCTATACCATTAATATGTAATGTTAAGTGCAAGTGTTTCAGTTACTGTATGTTTTTGGTGTTCCCAGTTTCCACAGGCCTCATCTATGTATATTTACTTCAGGTAGTATATTTTCCTTAATTTCCTTTAAAATGTCCCAGAGTGCTAACCCTAACAACCCCCTGAGAACAGGTATGAACTCTGTATACAGATGATGTTTTTACATATACAGTATGTAAATACAGCAAAGCAAACCTTTTTTCTAGTAAAAAACAAAACCCAATATTTACTTACTTGTAGGGGTGGGAATCACCAGAGGCCTCATGATACGATATCATCACGATACTTGTGTCACAATACGATATTGCGATTTTAAACATATTGCAATATTCTGCGATATATTGCAATGTATTACCTTTTTTCCAACTTCAAATTTTTCCCCAATTTCAAATTATGTCCCCCAAAGGAAAATGTTGTCAACATCTGTTTTATCGAAAAAGACACATTTCTCTTTTTGTTCATCTCACTTCAATTTTATTGCTGCAATATGGGATTGTCAAGCAGACAGACTGACCAACACATATATCGATACGTCTGTGTATCGATACAGAATTGCCACGAAAAATATTGCGATACTATACTATATCGATTTTTTCCCCCACCCCTACTTACTTGAACTACATTTTTGTCAACTGAGGCTGCTGTTAAAGTATTTTTGCCTATTATTGAGGGAAGTTGGGGAAATGGTGAGTCTAGAAAGAGGGACCTTCTCTTTGATTATAATGGGCTGATACCAAAACATTCTCTTTAATGTGTCATGCAATGCATTTATTATTATGGTTGTCCATTTATGGCTAAATATATTTATATAGAAATGAAAAAATGCATAGCCAAAACACAAAGTGTGTCCAGGAATCCCAGGTACATTGCTTTTGGCTATTTAACAACAATGCTGTATTTTAGGGTATTTATTTCTGTAGCTGGGCATTCACCTTCCCTTCCCTGGCTCCTGCTATGTTTCATCTGTTCACAGACAACACTGCAGAGGACATAGAGTTTAAAATGAAGTCATACAGAACATGGATTCATGTCTCACCCTTCAACTCGGGCAGCAGGCCCTTGCTGTTGCTCCACTGCAGATCAAAGATGTAGTAGCAGATGAGATACTCCAGGTCCATCAGAACAAACACCAGAGAGTTGAGCTGATCAGCCAGCCAGAAGTCTGCAAACTCCACCCGGTGAAATGGTGCTGTGAAGACACGAAACTGAAAGAAGAAAGAAGAAAGAAATTTAAAATTTTATAATATGTATATCTCAATGAGTTATAAAAGCATCTAAGCAAAACATATGCATCTGACCTCACTGCTACAGTGAATTCTGATTGTGTGTATGTGCTTTTAACACTGGGATTAATTAGTGTGCAATTGTCGCAATTCATCAGTTAAGAAATGCAAAGCAGGGAACAACCTTTATTAATGATCTGTAACCTATGTAGGGATCGAGCCTCCAGACTACCTTATCAGCACACAACAGGACAGCCTAATGAGTCACACTTTGTGTCAGTGTGCATGTACCTGTTTACTTGTGTCACTACTACAGGTGTACAGCACAAACACATGAAGTGGCGTGATTTGGCTTATATGAGTGTTGCTATTTGGGATATGACTTTTGGCAGGAGCTTGGTTATTGACTGTGCTTTGTAAAATTATCCAACGCTGGTCGACTTTTTCCATTTACCCCCCCCAGGCCACATCTGACATTCAGGAGCGACTGTATACCTCTCACCATGTACAGTACACTTTCAGGCAAACCCACATACACACACTCTCCCTACACTGAAAATGTCAAAGAATATTGATCTTTCTCTTTTACACATATCAGCTCACTACAAATTACTCTTAACCTGTCAATCAAAGCCTGTATTGATCGAGTGGTCATCTCACCTATATCCACTATATTTGTGTGGATGTCTCAAGGCTAAGCCTTCTGCAGTAATGTGGTTAGGTTTTCATTTCTTGAGCAAACACTAGTAATCCAGGTACTAGATCTGCAGTTTGTCCTATAATGAAATCTTTGTCCTTTGTCCTGGCTGGTGTTTATTGTCAGATGAAATTAGCACACCTGTCATGGAAACATTTTATAGCATGCTAGAAAAAAACAGATTGTTTGTTCCAATGAAACTAAAATTTCTCCTGAAACATCCTTAATCACTTATTGTGTATTCCATGAGGCAACATGTACATGACAACCATGAAAAACAGCTCATATCAGCTCTAATTTTATGTAGGTTGTTATGATTACTGTGTACCAATCAACACTGAGGCTGATTATGGAGCCACATCAGTGGAGGAGGGCTGAGGGAGTGTTGCTGAGGACTGTGGGGAGTTGTGAAGGAAAGGACAAGAATATGAGGACGGGGGTCTGCTGCTTCTGGGGAGAGGCAGAGAGGAGGAAGAGGAGGAGGGACAGAGGCGCTCAGGGCATCAGCATACTGATAGATCTGTGCCTGTAATGATTGCACAGTCACAACCCTCTACCTCCCCTGGGACGGGGCTGCATTCTATTATCCCTCAACCCCCTGCCCTCTGTCTCGCTACATCCCCCTCCACACACACACACACACACACACACACACACACACACACACACACACACACACACACACACCCACACACCCACCCACCCACCCACCCACCCAAATCCTGCAGCCCTGTAGCTGGGCTTAGACAAAGAACAGTCACATATGAGGGTTTTGTAAACACGAGGCTTGAGATAGATATCTGAATTGTACATGCATTCATTGTGTGGGATAGAGACACACACGCACACGTGCACACGCACACACGCACACACGCACACACACACACACACACGGCATATTTAAATTGTGTCAGCAGCACAATACGTAGTAAGATAGCTCCCAAATAATAATAAGAGACTAATTGCTTCCACAACAAACACATAATTCTTTTCTGGGCCTCAGTGACCAAGTTCCAGTGACCGGTCATCCCACATTTTGTAAGAACAATGCAGTAAAAACTAATCTCCAGTCCCTTTAACTTAAGATAATGTTTTGCTTATGACTCTTCACTTATATTTTTTTGGAACACTGTATACATTTGAGTACTTATATAGTTTTATATAATCATTGGTGAAGTTTTCTGTCAGTATTTTGAAGGTTTAAAGTTTGGAAGTATGATTTGGGGTGTGGTTAGGTTTGAGTAAAACAGCTTGTTAAGGTCGGATAAACTTTTGGTTTTGTTGTTTTAGTACACATGTTTTGGAATTTTGTGCACATGCATACAAATAACCACCATTCTTATTAATACAAATAACTACACACTTCACATTAAACCTGACTCTTGCACTCTGTGCTTCAATTTAAGTTTCTTCTAGGTTAATACTTTATTTAACCTGAGCCCACATACAGAGCAGGTGTCTCACACCATCTTGTTTGCATTTGGTTCATTTGGTTATGGCAGTCCTCTAAAGTCTAAAGTGTTAATTACTGCTGGCTCACAGTTGTCAACATTTGTCTTTATGTATCCATGGACCTTGGCTTATTTATACAGCTTGGATTACATTCTTCTTGTAAAACACCACCAAAGTTCAAATGTCATCATTGTAATTCTTTCAAAATAAAGTGGCGGAGGTATAAAAGATATGCTCCAATAGATAAAGAGTGGACTGACCAGCAGCTTGAGGAGCCAGAAACGTGATTTGTAGTAGCAGGTCTTGAAGGGGTTGAGGAGGAAGAGCACCATGAAGCCATAAAGAATGAGCGGGTTGATCTGCATGGGGAGGTAGGTGTACTCTGAGTAAAGACAGGAGAGGATGCTAAGACACCACAACACACCCAGGAAACCAGCAATCTGCAGCACAAAGGGAAGAAAACAGAAGAGACTGGCATTAAAAGAAAGCCTTTTTGACACATAATCACAATTAACAAGACAATCTGAATAATTCTGCACAAATTATGTTTTGTTTTGTTATTACAGAGTATAAATGAAACTCTGTGGATATTCAATATGTACAGTTTTCTGCTGAATGAAATAAATAGTAATGTGTTCCTTGAATGTGGATTACCCTGACGACTCAACAACCCCATTCAATCATTTTGCATATCTTTAAAATGCATGATCACTTATATCAATCTGACAAAGTGTGTGTCTTCATTACAGAGAAAAAAAATATTTTCTGAAGACTCATGGCTCTCATTCAGTAACAGAAATAATTGCTTCCATTTGTTTCCTCATTCTGACCTCAAACAGGTGTTGGTGTGACAGGTTGTTTCGGGGGTTGATCTCGAAGATGAGGACATGGTTGACTCCAGCCTGTCTCCATCCGTAAGTATTGATGCCCAACAGGAAGAGGAACTGGATTAACAGGAAACCTCCCCGATAGATCCGCACTAGTGGCCACACGTTCTCGAAGCGGAAGAACACAGCACCTGATAAAACCACAGCGGATTTTCTGCTTTTAAAGATAAAATATGAAACCCTTGACTGTGTGTGACACGTCTTAGGGAAAACAACAATAAAAACCTGCCAATCAGGAATTTTAAACAATCTACTAAAACTGCCAGTTATCTTACAGTGACATATTACAAATTGTGCAGGACTCAACAGGATATGAAAAATGTATGAATCTGGATGTTTATATGACTTACCAGTAAGGACGAAGGCGATGGCAAGAATGATAAAGAAGCCACAGTAGAGACCCACACGAAAGGTCGTCCAGGCCAAAGCAGGCTGCAGCAGGCAGAGAGGAATACAGAAAAACAATATTAATAATGTTCATAATATTAATGAATAAGACACTTAACCGCTGTTCTATATATATATTAACAATTTTACATATACTGTATATGCATATAGATTACAATCATTGTCTATGTAACTACGGCTTTTGAATTGAATGTGTCTTTATATAAGCCACTCTGACTCCTTTAATCTGCTTGAATATATTTATTTCAGTATACACATGCCTGCAGGGTAAATGGATAGATCAATAGTCAGATAGCACAATTCAAGTCAGACATGACAGTAATTAATGCATTAATAACAGTAGATAAAACATAGGAGGGTAAAGTGCCACTAGCCTCGATTATTTCTGAAATATATCCTGTTCAACAATGGGAAGGCACTTATAAAATCAATACTAAAGGCTCTCATGGTTTCTCTCTCTCTGTCTCTTCCCATCTTCCTCCCTTTCTCCATTTATCTCATAACAAACGTCTCACCTTTTGTTTTTAACCTTTATTATTCACAAGGTTCAGAATGAACTTTTTTGTCCACCAGCCAAATGACTAGTGAATGGTCAAATTTCACCAGCCACTCAATAGATTAACATTTTTTTGGATGGTGAGTGAAGCAAATTTACAAGCCACTTGAATATTTAAACAGTAATTTGGCTAATAGATTAATAATTTTACTAATTTTGAACCATGATTATTTACCTGCTAGGATATTCTCAGGCATAGACGGCACAATTGTATTCAGGTCATTTAATACTCTAAAGGGGAAGATGCCTTGTGAGACAAAAAAATATGATATCTGCACACATTTATTGGTTATTTTATTTCAGTTTGCAGCCTCCCTGCCTACTCTGACAATAGATCAAATGGTTGTAAGAAGGCATTACTTTGCTTGAGAGGTTATAAATCCAAAGGTTATAGAGGCACAAATCAGCCTTATATCACTTGCTTTCCAGTGTAACCAGCTGTACTTCTGACCTGAGCTGCCCCCAGCGGAGGAACTCTCAACCTCTTCATGGCCCTCTGACGATCTCCTCCCTCCAGCTCTGTGGTGACGATGGTCTATACACACACACACACACACACAAACAAACAACAATGATTTACAACAATGATCTTTGTATTATAGC